>NC_051069.1:37268583-37511083 GCF_004664715.2 Peromyscus leucopus | reverse complement strand
ATCTCTGATTCACTGGGACTCAAAAGAAGTCACGCTTTCTTTTAAAAAACACACATAAAGCAGAATGACATGTACCTCAAAGATTCACTTTATAGAGAATGACATAGATTTCATAGAAAATTAGCAAGGAATTCCCTCAAAAAAGAACCAGCACGAGAAATGGGCATGGTGGCACATGCCCATAATCCTATTAGGGATTTAGGAAGCTGAGGCAGGAGGATCATTTCTAGTTCAAGATAAGCCTGGGCTACATAGTGAATCTCAGGCTAGCTTGGGCTAGAAATTGAAACTCCTCCTCAACAAAACAAAACAGATATTATTTATTATTATTTATACATACACACACACACACACACACACACACACACACACACACACACACGAAACAATCCCCCTAGGGAAAAGCAAAGCAAAATACAAAGACACTCCTGGAGATTCTTATTGGGTGGTGTAGAAAGCCTAAGTTTTATGAGTTTTTCTAGAAAATTCTGATACATGGAAGCATTAGTCTAGACGGTAAACTATATATATATATATATATATATATGTATATATATATATATATGCATATATACTTAATGTGATTTTTATGTGTATATGCATATATATGTATATATAAACACACAAAATACACATTACATATACTTATATGTACATATACACATATATATGTATACACGTATATACATATGTATATATGTAAATATTTAAGACAGACTCTTGCTATGTAGTCTATGCTGGTTTTAAATTTGCAGTCATAGAACTAGAGAGATAGCTCCAGGGTTAACAGCACTGGCTGCTTTTCCAGAAAACCCTGGTTTGATTTCTAGCACCCACATAGTAGCTCACAACATAGTAGCTCACAACCATCTATAACTACAGTTCCAGGGGATCCAAGACCCTCCTCTAGACTCTTCTAGTACATATGTGGTATACAGACATACATGCAGGTAAAACACCCAATGCACACAAAATAAAAAATATACTTTAAAAACCATAAAAATAAAATTTTGATCCTGCCTCAGCTTCCCAGGTGCTAGAGCTACTGGTGTGTGACACCACATCAGGTCTTATTTATATGAGCAGTGAAAGGCTGGAAATGTAACTCAGTGAGTGATACAGTGCTTCCCTGGCATGCATGAAGCTCTAGGTTCAATCCCAAGTGCAAAAAACAACAAAAACAAAAACCTGAAAGCTGACAACAGTGGTGTATGCTTATGATCCCAGCACTAGGAAAGCTGAGGCAGGGAGATCATGAGTTTGAGGCTAGCCTGGACTACATAGAGATTTTGAGGCAAGTCTGGATATATACTGAGATCCTATCTTTAAAAAAAAGTGTATGTCGGGGGGGGGGGGGTGGTGGGTGGTGGGGTGGTGGGGTTGGGGGGGTGGTCAGCAAGATGGCTCAGGTGATAAAGCTTTCTGCACAAACCTGGTGACCCGAGTTCTATCCTCGGAATCCACATAAGAGACCGACTCCACAAAGTTGTCCTCTGGTCTCCATACACACAATGTGGCATGTGCACCCCCCACACACTACTAATACATTTCTAATTTTTATTTATTTATTTATTTTTGGTTTTTTGAGACAAGCTTTCTCTGTGTAGCTTTGTGCCTTTCCTGGATCTCGCTCTGTAGACCAGGCTGGCCTCGAACTCACAGAGATCCACCTGGCTCTGCCTCTCGAGTGCTGGGATTAAAGGCGTGTGCCACATTTTTCTAATTTTAAAAGCAAATAAATTGCTGATATTTATAATCAGTGAGATTATTTACTTCTTTATTTTTATTTGTGGGAGGAGTTAAGGTAGGGTCTCTTATAGTGCAGGTTGGCCTCCAGCTTACTCTGTAGCCTGGAGTGACTTTGAACTCCAGATCTTCCTGCCTTCACATCCCATGTGCTGGTATTATATGCATGCGCCTCCTTTCCTGTTGTGAAAAGTACCTAAGATTTTAAAGACAACTGCTGATTTGTGTACTACCCGAGTTGTAAGGACTTCCTGCAAAGCAACAGCAGCTAAGGCAGAATGACTGACTGGGAAGGGAAAAATATAAATATATATAAAACCAGAGTGTCACTAAACAGACCTGCATCTCAACAGTCTCCTACCTCACCACCATGGTGACACTGAGGTTCCGTAGAGAAAGATGATGGCCTTCTCTCCTCTTCCTCCTTATTTGGAGATAAGGTTTGTTTGACCCCCAGGCTGGCTTCCACTTGTGATGTAGCTGAGGATGGATGACATTGAGCTTCTGAGCCTCTGGCCTCCACTTCTGAAGTGCTGGGATTATTGGCAGGGGCTACCAAGCCCAGTTCTATGTCACGCTGGGGATCCAACCCAAGGCTTTGTGCATGCCAGGGAAGAATTCTACCAACTGAGCTACACCACCAGCCCTAGAAAGGTGCTCTTTGCAATCCATGGTATTAGGTCTACTTAGATAGTATTGTGGGGAATATTAATCTCAATCAACATCTCAAGACACACAAACTAATTTTTTTTTTCCGAGACAGGGTTTCTCTGTGTAGCTTTACGCTTTTCCTGGAACTCACTTGATAGCCCAGGCTGGCCTTGAACTCACAGAGATCTGCCTGGCTCTGCCTCCTGAGTGCTAGGATTAAAGGCGTGTACCACCACTGCCAGGCTAAAATTTTAAATGGGTATTAGAGATAGCTGTGACTAGCAAGGCAATAAAGATCTTATAGGAAAACATAACATGATTTCTGACTTTGGAGTAGACAAAGAAAAAAAATTTTTTGAGACATGGTCTCACTCTGTAGAGGGTGGCCTAGAACTCAGAATGTAGGCCAGGTTGGTCTCAAACTCACAGCAATCCTCCTTAGTGCTGAAAGTACAGGTGAGAACCATTATGTCTGGCTTTAAAAAAAAAATTCAAATGTGATACAGTATAAGGGGAAAATGATAAATTGGAAAACATTAACATGAAGGCTCAGTTGCCTTTGGCCTACTGGCTATGTGTGGGATAGGACTTCTGTTGGTCTTTTCTGTGTCGAACACACAGATTGCAAGCCCGGCACCACTTTGAGATCTTTGGCAGCAGTTAACTCTGCAGCTCACACACGATTGAGCCTGTATAAGAATGAGTATTCAGAGACGGGCAATGACTGGGGGGCACTCACCAACCTAAGACAGAGCTCCTGTATGGCCTGGGCAGGTGTCTCCATGACGGGTAAGGTGACCTGCTGATGTCCCACGCAACCTAAGTCAGAAGCTCATTTTTTAGTAAATGGGGACCTGTAGGGCCCTGGCCCCTCTCCCCGCTCTCTTTGAGTAACTTGCCTTGCTTGTTGACCTTGACCTTGATATCCTCTCTATGCTAATTCCCTGCCAGGTTCCACCCTCCTGAATGCTTAAGGGAAGTTCCTTGTCTGTGTATCCTGCATAATGGGCGTTAACAGCTTAGAGGCAAGATTGTAAAACATCAGTAGCAAACTTCTGCCCTCCCGGGTTCTCCCATTGTGCTGTAAGCCTGTATTATTTAAGACCTCCTCCCTCCATAAAAGGCATTCAGCATTAAAAAAAAAAAAAAAAAAAAAAAAGCCAGCTGCAGAAAGGAGGGGCTTGGACCTGCCTCAACTGAGTGTACCAGGCTGGCTGACACCCCATGGGAGACCTTGCCTTGGAGGAGGTGGGAATGAGGGGTGGATTGTGGGGGAGGACTGGGGGATGGGAGGAGGGAGGACAGGGGAATCTGTGGTTGGTATGTAAAATCAATAGAAAATACTTTAATAAAACTTTTTTAAAAAATTCAAATGTGATACAGTCTGTATAAGGGGAAAATGATAAATTGGAAAACATTAATGTGAAGACTTTTGCCCCAAAGATATTGTTAGGAAAGTGAGGAGGGCAATCTACTGAGACGTATCTAACAAATGCCTTAAATCCCAAATATTTCAAGAACTCACATAAACTGCTAAGAGACACAAATGGGGAGGAGAAGACTTGAACAGTCATTTTACAGAAAGGATATTCAAATGACCAGCAGACAGAAAGATGCTCAGTTTACCAGTCCTCACAGAAATGCAAATTGAAACCTCGGGGCATCAAAGCTGTGCAGTCAGCAGAATGAACAGCTACAGGCTGGACCCTGGCTGATAAGGACAGAAGGGAGGGAGCACCCCCACACACACACTGCTGGGAGTGTGGGGCTAACCCGGGCTGGCCTTGAATTTACCTCCTCTCTCCTCCACCACAGAGTGCCGAGATTACAGGTGTCTGTGGTGGTACCCAGGAAGCACAACTTTTTTTTTTAACTTAAAAAAACGTTAATGTGTCTGGATGTTTTGCTGTGTGTACATCTATGTACCCCTTTCATGGCAGGAGCCTGCAGAGGCCAGAAGATCAGATCATCTGGAACTGGAGTTACAGATGTTTGAGAGCCACCACGGAGGTGCTGAAGATCGAACCAGGGTCCTCTGGAAGAGCACCCAGTGCTCTTAACTACTGAGCCTTTGCTCTAGCCCCAAGCACAACTATTTTGGAAAGCTGCTGGACCCTATATAATCAAACCGAGCAAACGCACAGAAGTCACACTACTCAAAATAGGCCAAAGATGAAAACAAGCACGTCCATCAGTAAAACGGATAAACAACACACAGTCCATCTTTTTGCAGAACATTATACGTCAATGAGCATACATAGACTTACTGTTCTGGATGCAGGTTACACAAGCAAGCCTGTGAAAAGCGGTTTGGCGGGACTCAGGATCTCTGCACTTTTCCATATGTTCGTTATGTATTGTTTCTTAAAGTCTGGAAACAAAGCAGGCAAGGTTTCCTCTGAGTCATTCCCGAGTAAGTCTGTCAGCTGGAGCACTCCCTACTTCCTTCTCTAGTTGGCACTTGTCGGGTGTCTAGATTACCTGCTACCCCGTGGACCTAAGGACCGCACTGTTCCTACTCCCCGTGTCCCTTTGGTTCTTGGCACGGTAGTCGTCCCTGGTAGACGCCCATTAAGTGACCGTGGTAGCAACGCCCAGTCGGCTCTTAACCCTAAATAAGGTGACATTCTTACAGAACACTGCCACAGAGTCAAACCCAAGAGCAGGGGCCAGGTTGGGACCAGAGCAGAGATTGCCAGGAGCCCGAGAGAGCCTCCTGACGCGGCCAGGCTGCGGAAGCCCTAGCCATACTAACAGCCCCGCGCCGGCTCGGGTGCCACAGGAAGGTGGCGGCTTTCCGGGGAGTGCTGGACCGCGGGTTGGAAGGGGCGGGGCAGGGAAGCGGTGTCCCGGGAAAGGGCCCGACCCCCGGGGCCCGGCCGCCCACCGCCCCGGCGCCCGCTCACCTGCGCGACCCCGCGCTGCGGGCTGCAGGCTCGCCCGGGAAGTGCCCGCTCCCCGGCTTCCGGAAGCTCCTAGGTCGCCGCCCTCCTGCCCGCACCAGCCGCCCTCCTGCCCGCGCCCGCCCGCCCGCTATTCTGCAGGACCCTAGGGGGCGCTCGCCCGCCCGCGTCGCTCAGGCTGCCTGGCCGCCTCCACGCTTCACTGTGAAGCCCTGAGCCGTTTGTCCCCTCTGAGGGCAAGGGAACGGGGAGAAAACTCCTCCAGCAAGGGAGGCGCAGGAAAATGAGGCATTTTACCAAAGGTCTCTCAAGGTAGGTTAAGAGGTACAAATGATTCAGGCCAGCCCTCGGGAGGGGGTTCCTTTCAATGTTGACGCCCACAGGCTGGAATCAGTCTTGCCAGTCCCTCAAAGCAGGGATTCCCGGATGGGCATTCAACTGCAGTTCCAAGGGTACCAAAATAACTGCAAAAAGGGTGGTTAGGCAAGATGTTGACAAGTCCTGATGAAATACTTAAGTCCTTTCTCCCCACTTCCTAGAGTTCTTGCTGTGAGCTTTGTGAAGCTCCAAGGGAAAGTGTTATTAAAATGCCCACCTGAGGCCGGGCAATGGGGGCTCACGCCTTTAGTCCCAGCGCTGGAGAGGCAGAGACAGGCGGATCTCTGAGTGCCAGGACAGCCAGGGCTGTTACACAAAGAAACCCTGTCTCAAAAAACAAAAACAAAGAAACAAACAAAGCCATCCTGAAAACGACTCACAAGAACTCTGGCAGGTGGGAGGAGTTTAATG
Organism: Peromyscus leucopus; assembly: GCF_004664715.2. Classification (NCBI taxonomy): domain Eukaryota; kingdom Metazoa; phylum Chordata; class Mammalia; order Rodentia; family Cricetidae; genus Peromyscus; species Peromyscus leucopus. The sequence goes on along the minus strand of NC_051069.1, from coordinate 37,504,994 downwards.
GACTGGTGCAAAGTCTTCTCTCTGCTCTAGTCTGATTTCTTTTTCTCCCCAGCCAGCCTAACGGATGACAGAGGGAGGCAGTTTATACTGGGGGGCCGGGGCCGGCGGGGGGGGGGTCTGTTCATGCATGATCTTTCTAGGTATACTTAGCAAAATACATCCTCTGGCTGCTGGTGTTGTAAGAGATGACTATTCATAAGGAGAGGACTGTCAACAAGAGTTCCTGGGAAGAAGCTGTGTCTGCAAAGACCGATTGATTAGAATTGCAGTGATGTGGAGAGGTTGGCATGTTGCCTGTCCAGAGGCTAATCATCTTAGCTCGCGTTAGCCCCCTGAATAGCCATTCCTGGAGCAGACCCCTAGCTGCCCAAGAACTAAGCTAAGAATGTCATCAGATAACATCTGAGGCAAACTTCCCCCATCTTGCTGTAACCACCTCTCTGATGTACCCACTAATGTATTTTAAACTTGGCTTCATTTATGAATTTGTTGTGCAAGTTTAAAACTTTGTGAAGCGCCGGGCAGTGGTGTCGCAGGCCTTTTAATCCCAGCACTCAGGAGGGAGAGCCAGATGGATCTCTGTGAATTCCAGGACTGCCGTCTACCTAGGGAGATCCGGGACAGGCACCAAAACTACACAAAGAAACACTGTCTCAAAACAAACAACAAACAAACAAAACTTTGTGAAGTGACTTCCACATTGGAATATATAATTTGGGGAAACCTAAATCTGTGTTTCTGGGCCATGGTCACTCAAATATGGCTCAAGAATAGACCATCTCTTATTCTCTTTATGAAAAGAGCTGTCCTGTGTCATCGTCGTCTGTGTGTCCCAGCAGTTGCCCACACTTGGTTGAATGCTTTTGCTCCTTGGTGAGGCCATCTCTACTCTTCCTTCTATCCCTGCCCAGCCATGCTTAAAAAAAAAAAAAAAAAAAAAAAAAAAAAGAGTGCTTCTAGCCAGGTTCATTTCTGTGTCATGTTAGGGAAGCCTTTCTTCCTCCTCTTTTGTTTGTTTTTGAAGAGAGGATCTCCAATAGCCTAGGCTAACCTCCAATTTGCTCTGTAATGTAAAGGACCTTGAACTTTTCTGATCTTCTGCCTCCACCCCCAAGTTCTGGGATTGCAGTCTTGGGCCACTCTGCCTGGCCAGGAAAGCCTTTTAATAAATTGAGGCTGAAGAGTGGTTAAGAGCATCTTCTGCTCTTCCAGAGGACCTGAGTTGAGTCCCAGCATCCTTATTAAGTGGCTCACAATTACCTGTAACTCCAGCTTTCCAACTCCCTCTTCTGGCCTCCACTCCCCTGCTCCCACAGCATAAATGCACAGACAAAATAAAAATCTTAAACATTATTACTACTGCATACATATAGGTGAGAGGACAGCTGTTGGGAGTTGGGTCTCTGCCACCCTGTTGAGGCAGGATCTCTGGTTTCCACCATGCTATCTACCTACAGCTGGCTGGCTCTTTAGCTCTCAGGCACTTCTTGTCTCCACTTCCCTTCTTGACAGATTGACTCCTGGGATTACTGACATATGCAATCATAGCATGCTTTTTTTACTTGGGTTCTTGGGATTGAAATTAAGTTGTCGGGCCTGAGCAGCATTTGGAGCCCATGGAAAGCTTTTTGAATTCTGCCCTCCCTCCCCAGAAATCCCTTTGCCTTGGCCCTGCCTCTCATTGTAGTATAGACTCTCTGGGGCCAGGGGAGGACCTTTGGGGTCCAGCAGAAATGCTTGGATGGGCACTCAGAGTACAGGACAAGCTCTGGGATGGCTGGGTCTGGGGGCGAAGATGAGGGCTTGGCCCGGCTCCTCTCAGTTTGCAGGGGAAGGCAGATGCAATCCCATGCCCATAAAGGCGTTCCCATGGGGTCAAATCAAGTCCTGCAGGAGCAGAGGATTCCTTAGGCATTCATGATTATAGCACCTATTTCTTTGGACCCTTAGACTATGATGGCTGTACCGAAATCACCATGGGGCACCTAAAGATCTACCATCCAGGGCTAACCAGTTCTCTGGCCTGACTGGTCCATTAGTGGCTAAAGCCTGTCCACTAGGTTCCTGACAAGCCCCTTCTAATACTTCAGCACTGCCTGCTGATGGCTTTTCTTTTGTTTACTGCCTCATGCCTGGCTCTCCCCAAGCCACACACTTTATACTTCTAGCAGACCTGTCTCTCCCGTGTCTGTCCCTGTGTGGTGTCTACCTCTACTTTTCATTCTCTCCAGGGGATTAGGATGGAGCCATTTGCCCAGGAAGCGCTACTCAAGTTCACTCTTCTGCAACCATCTGCCGCTTACTGCATGCCCTGGTCACCACTGGCCTGGTAGGTGCTGAGCCCAGCTGGCATGTGGCATTTCATTCTGGTGCCTACTTCTTGGTTTTCATGATTCCTACACTCCTGGATTTTCTCCTGCCTCACAGGTCACTTCAGTATTCATCCAGTTTTCTCTAAATGCCAGTGGGTCCCTCCAGCTTTTGTGTGTTGTCCCAAACTCTCCACTCTCCTTTGATGATGCTGGTTATCACCTGTCTACAACCCAGACTGCTCACCCCGATTAGTCCAGTCACTCATTACACTTCTCACAGGCATGTCCCACACCAGGCTACTCATTTTGCTGTTTCTTCCCTATGTCATTTCTGTAAGAAACATGGTACCCATTTGGCTGTTTAGGGAAATGCTTGGGAAATGTTGACTCCATTTCATGTTGTCAATGTCACTACATTGCTCTGCGTGTTTCCCATCATGACTTATCTGCTATATGGACTACAACAGCCTTCATCTAGAACCTGTTTCCGGCCTTGCTATCTGAACTAGTTCTCTACACAGGACCCACAGTGACTTCCCCCAGATCCCTTCTGGCATTGGTTCTGAGGATCAAACTCAGGGCCATCCACATGCTAAGCACTCTATCACCAGGCTGCACCCTTAGCCAGAGGGCGGTTTGTTTGTTTTGTTTTGTAGACAGGGTTTCTCTGTGTAGCTCTGGCTGTCCTCAAACTCACAGAGATCCTCCTGCCTCTGCCTCCTGGATGCTGGGATCAAAGGCATGTGCCACCACCACCCTTAGCCAGAGGGCGATTTTCCCCCCCTCTGGTGACCGAGTTTCTCTGTGTAGCTTTGCACCATTTGTGGAACTCACTCTGTAGCCCAGACGGGCCTTGAACTCATAGAGATCCACCTGCCTCTGCCTCCCGGGTGCTGGGATTAAAGGCGTGCACCACCACCGCCTGGCAGCCCAGGGGAGATTTTTAAAAGGGAAATTTGATCATGTTTCTTCCCTACTTAAAACTCTTCCGCTGGGCTTCTGCTGAGATGAAATCCACCCTTCTTAGCGTGACTCTTCAGCCCCTGGCTCTTCTTTCCCTCCATGATCCAGTCAGAATGCCACTTTGAATCCTGCTAGAGACTGAGTGTTGGGAGCCAGAAGCTGGGCTTTGTAAGTTGACTAGATGAATGATCCCATTTCTCTGCTCTAGAACCACTTGTTCCTGTAGAACTCAGGAACAGCGGATACTAGCTTGAAAACAAGATGCCTCCTACAGGGGATCTAAGAAACACTCCCATGAGGACGAGGCTGCCTTTTTAATGACAATACTTCAAAAGCTTCTACCTTGAGAAGAGAAGCAGAAGGAACACAAGAGCAGAGGGAAAGGGTTAATCACATACACTGACTGGAGACTAGGTTAACAGATGAGTCGATAAATTTGGCCCAGGCAGTCCTAGAATGCTGTGTGCCTGGGCTCTGGCCAGAGGGTCAGAGACCCATTTCCTGTACCAGGAAGGAGGCCAGTCCTGGGCCCCATACCCAGGATGCCAGCCGAACTGTTTTGGATGGTGGCATCAGCCTGGGCTGCAGTCAGTCCTAGGGTCCCATTCATCACTCTCCATTGGCCTGGGTCTCTGTGCCTGTGCGCATTCCCTGTCCAGAGACACTGGGGCAGAGTGGCCCGGCTTAGAGGATGGTGAGGGTAGGGATGGAGCCGTGGCACCATCCTGGGGCCACTCGGGCAGTGACCACAGCCAGTGTGAGGCAAGGACAGCGCCTGGGCTGGCGAGGCCCAGGGAAGTTTTCATGCTCAGAGGATACTGAACTCCTGTAACTTCTCTCCTACGTAAAAGCGGGTGAAGAGGAAGGGGCTCATGTTGATGGTCTTGAACTGGCCCTCCAGTACCACTTCGGCCACAGCTCGACCGATGCCAGGTGCATGCTGAAGTCCCCGACCACTGAAGCCCGTAGCAAAGTACATGTTGACAACTAGTGGGTGGGGGCCCACCACGCCATTCTGGTCAAAAGTGTTATAGTCATAATAGCCAGCCCAGGCACTCTGTACCTGCAGATGCAAAAGATGATGAGGTTTCTGGCAAAGCCACAGCCATACTCAACCCACAGCCTTGCTCAGAGATCAGCTGCTAAAGGGGTCATGGGATGGGACCCACAGACTCCTTAGCGGTTGTTAGGTGGAGGGACCACGAGAGGGAGAGGTCAAAGGGACTAAGATGCTCCAGTATCACCCATCCTGTTTTAGTCCCAAACCCAACAGGAGCAATTATTCTGTTAGTTACCTCCAGAGTCTTAAAAGATGGCACCCTCTGGACCAAATGGGGCCATACTTTGTTCCGGAAGAAATCATGGTCCACTTCCAGATTTGTTGGGTCTGGTTCTTCCTCCTAAGTGAGAGGTAGAGGCAAGGCTTATATGCTGCTTGTAATATGAGGGCAAACTGGGATCTGATTCCTATAATCAATATCCTCAGTGGATCCCAATTCTAACCTCAATGACAACACAGGGCCCCCAAAAGGCTTCCCTCTTTAATGGCATCTTATCTATGTCTCCTTGCAACTTAATTTACCTCAGTGGGGCTACAGCCACCTAGGTATTTGCTGCCCAGTCCTTCCCGTCGAAAATAGACTCCATTGATGTCTGCAACCAACGGTGTCTCCAGACCTGGTCCCTGGGGGCAGTGCCATAAGTGCACATACCTGTCATGATCAGGGGAGTTAAGACATTGCAAAACTAACACCAAACCTCTGTCCAGACTACACACACACACCACACATACACAAACAAACACATCCTAAACTTTTGTGTCATTTCTTTCTCATCCTCCTTAGCTGCCCTGAGGGTAGCTACCTTTTCCTTGGCTCCACAGGTAGCTTGGTGCCCTGCAGAGTACCAGGCAGTCCCTTCCCAATACCAGCCAGCTCTGCAATTTTCCCAGACCAGGCTCCTGCGGCATTGACCACGGCAGCACATTCCACTGGCTGATACTCCAGGCTCTTGTCCATTTTTACCTATAGGCAACAGAGGGTAAGAGGAAGGAGGCTGGGGTGTGTGGGGGTGGTGGTGGGGACATGACAGATGACACAACCTAATGGACTCTTGGGATGTTTATTTCCTCCTGAGCCTAACTTTATCAGTACTGGTGTGGTGACATATTGTGATCTCTGAAGATCAGAGAACAGAACATAGATGCCAGGCAGTGGTGGCACACACCTTTAATCCTAGCACTCAGGAGGCAGAGATCCATCTGGATCTGTGTGAGTTCAAAGCTACCCTGGACTACGTGAGACTGACTCAGTCTAGGAGAGAAGCAGAGCAAGGCAGTGGTGGCACACACCTTTAATCCCAACACTTGAGATCTCATGCCTCTGCTACCAGTATTTGGGAAGCACACACTCCATAAATCCCAGCACTGGGAAGGAAGTGAAATGGCTGGGCAGAGAACAGTAGATGAGGTGTGAGGAGACAGAACTAAAGCTTCTCAGCTGGAGCCTTTTTGGTTGAAGCCCTTTTCCTGCTGGCAGGCTTCCGGCTGAGGACTCAGAGGCTTGGAGTCAGAGGATCCGTGGAGTTGGCAAGGTGACACGTGGCAGTGGCTTGTTCCTTTGTCTCTCTGATCTTTCAGCATTAACCCCAATATTTGGCTCTGGGTTTTTATTGTAAGACCATTTAGGATTTGTGTTATAACTGGGAAGCAGACAGAAGGCCTACATCTGGGCAGATTATCACCTTTCTTGCCCCTCTACTGTAGTAAGGAGCACAATGGAACTTGGGACTCACATGGACTTTGTGAATTCTTCTCAAGACTACTGGTTCCCCACTTGAGGTCTCTGCTTGGCTAGATGAAGTGATGAGACCTGCAGGAAAGAAAATAAAAATAAGCCCTCCAGGAAAGGTTAGCTCAGCGGTAGAGCATATATTTAGCATGCATGAGACCCTGGATTCTATCCCCAGTGCTCCCATCAACACACACACACACACACACACACACACACACACACACACACACACACACAGTGGGGGTAACTGTTTGGGAAGGATTAGGAGGTGTGACCTTGTTAGAGGAGGTGTGTCACCAGGGATAGGCATTGAAGTTTCAAAAGCTCACACTAGGCCCACTGTCTGTCTGTCTGTCTGTCTTTCTGTCTGTCTGTCTGCTGCCTGTGGATCAGAATATAGCTCTCAGCTACTTCTCCAGCACCATGCCTGCCTGCCTGTTACCATGTTCCCCACCATGTTGATAACGAAGCTATAAGCAAGCCCTTAATTAAATTCTTTCTTTTATAAGAGTTGCCTTGGTCATGGTGTTTCTTCAAAGCAATAGAACAGTAAATAAGACACATGCACACACCAAGCCCTTGAGGGAAATGGGGGAATCACACTGGTTTCTTTTGAGAGAGGGTCTGACGTATCACAGACTGGCCTCAGACTTGCTATGTAGTGGAGGATGACACTAAACTTCTGATTCTCCTGCCTGTCCCTCCAGAGTTCTGAGATTACAGGAATGTATGACTGTGCCTGGTTTCTATGATGCTGGGGATAGAACCTAGGGAGATGGATCATAGTGCTTCATGCCTGCTAGCCAAGCATCCCACTTCCCACTAACAGCTACATTCCTAGCTCCATGACGAACACTGGTTTCTCAAGGAAAGAAGATGAGAAGAGTAAGTGCTTCCCCATAGACACTCAAGTGAACAGACATCAAGAAACCAGAATGAACTTGGCCACACAAGAACAGGGCCGTGCAGCGAGGAGAAAGCAGTTTATCAGTAGCCCTCTCACAGAAGACAGCCCCTTACACCAATCCTGTGAGCCTGCGAGCCAAAAGGCAGAGCCTGGCCTAGGCCTTGTCCTGGCTGCAAGACATAAGCTGGAGGAATGAGGCTTTGCACTCACGTGTCACCTCTCCCTGGCAGAGTAAGACTCCCATTGATTGGACCTTTCGACGAAGACCCTGGAGCAGAGCCCGGGCATCAAACCAACCTTCATCCTCCATCCCTGACATAAGGACAAAGAAAACTCATGAAGCACTGGAACCCTCCTTTTCCTACTGTATACCCAACACACTAGTTTAGAAGCAGGGGAGGTCATCTTGATCAACTGTACTGGAGTCTAGTCATGCTGGAGGCTAGAAAAGTGGCAGGGTCTGGGGCAGGCTATGTTACTCAGGAGTAAAGTGGTCCTCCTTCGGTGTGGAGAAGGCACGCTGAAACTGCCACCCCCAGGAGCTCTCCAGTCTCCATCTTCATGGGAAGGAAGCCATGTGATCTGCAGGCGAGCCTCACCATACGAGGCCACAGCCACTCCTTCTATGTTGATCCAGGGAAACTTGTTCTGTAGCTGCTCAGGAGACATCAGGCAGACTTTGGCTCCTTCCTGCCTAAGAGAAATGTGTGCATCTCAGTTACTGTGTTAGGGAGAGGATTCACAGGGGAGGAACATGGACCCCGACTCCATGAGATGGAAGTCCAGCTCACTGATAGCCCCCTCTACCCCAAATGGCCCCATTTCTCCTGACTGCTGAATGTGACAGCTTATCTTTCCTTCTCTACACTCCTGTCTCCCTTCAGAATTCTCAACTTCTTCTTGCCCCAACCTACTCCATCTCCTTTTACAACATGGAGAGGAACCATGTTCCATCAACTCCTGTAAATACCTTCTTTTCTACTGCTTAGTACAACCCTGTCCCTCAGAATGAGTGTCTCCTCTGGAACACTTACTGGCTGGGGAATGAAAGTGCTAAGAAACACTCCTATGAGCTAGTGTCTATTTTAAATTGAACCACAGTGCCAGCTTTACTAGATCTTCTTGCCTCAGTTTCCCCACATGTAAAACGAGATGTTCTGATTAAATGAGTTAGCACCTGCAAACATTTATCTGTTGTCATTAGTGAGATTTAGAGCATATCAAAAGAGAGCCTGTACATAACGTATCACAAAGATGCCCAATCCTTAACTGATGTGAGGCTCACATGCTGAAGCCAACCTGCTGCTTACTTTTATATATGGACCACACTCAATTATTTGTATTTTTTTGTCTGTGGCTGCTTTTGTGCTATAATGGCAGAGCAGACAGGTTGTAACATAGACAAAATGACAAGCAAAACCTAAAATATTTACTGTCTGACCTTTATAAAAAGAACTTTGCTGACCCCTAAATTAGGATTCTTGTTAGAAGCCCAGTCCCCAGGCCACTCCTTAGAGATTCTGGTTTGTTAGGCTTGGGATGTATGTTTTCATCTGGTGAATGTAGGAACCACATTCTGTCCATAACTGGGTTATAGCACTCCTCACGGGCCTTGAAGGTCTGAATAGGTCCATCTTTCCTGATAATATGAGCTAGCAGAGAGGAGACTCCTGTGACACCACCTTCAGCTTCCCTATTTCTAGCTTGGCACGGGAGCTCATCAAGTATGCAAAGCCAAGCAGCTCAGGGCAGTGCTACAAACCCACCTTTGCATTTTCACATTGTTTTCCAAGGTGGCAGCATCCTTTTCTGAAGCTAGCAAGAGACAGCCCGAGGGGTTGAACTGGAGGTCCACAAGAGGGGCATCCACTACAGCCAGGTATTCCTGTGTACAGAGAAAAGCTGTTCTCCAAAGAGGCTGGCATAAAGGGAGCCTCCTGGCCTTCTCACTACAGCTTGCAGGGTCAATGCCCCAGATCGGGACAAACCCTTCTCTAGGCACCAACACCGGAAGACTGCCAGGGATCACAATGGCTTGCTGCCTCTAACACTGTTTCTCCTCGGTTCCCCTTGCCAGCTAGGCTCCTGTCCTTTATGCTAAAGAAGGGCTCCCTACCCCAGCCCCTCACATCTCATGGTACATACGTTTATGTTCCGTAGAAAGTTGATTGAAAAGAGGGAGAGTTGGACATTCTCAGGCACAGAAAATTGCTGCCAAATCCCGCCCACAGAAGGCCCTGTGGAGGAAGCCCGTGAATACTGTGAAAAGAAAAACTGAGGTAGACTGTCATGATGTCACATGTAAGGGAATCCTGCAATGAAAGCTCTCAGTTACACACCTAAACTTAGAGGGGAATCCTTTCTCAAGGAGCAAGGAAGTGTAAACCTGTATGCAAGTCAACCAACCCACAGCTCAAAGATAAACATAGTGTTTTAAATCATCTAAATCATCAGTGACACATGAACTGAGCAGAAGTCAATTGTCTTACAGGGCTGGACATAACAGACCAAATAGTAATGGCCTGGAAGTCCAAGGGTAGGAGGTTAACCTTGCAACAACAAGTTTACAAAACAGTTTACAAAACTGGAAAGTTATAATGAAGACAGACATGAGATTTGTAGCTAACAGCCAATCACAAACAAGAACAACCCAGACTTCAGAAATAATGGAGCCTAAAAGAAGGCAGAGGAAGCTGTTTGCACTAATAAGTAGCCCAAATACAAGCTATCTTGGACAGACCTTCACATACTGAAGTACAATCACTGTAGAATCTGCTTTTACAAGCAAAAGTCTAGGCAAATGTGCAGGAGTGCACTTGTAATCCCAGCACTTGGGAGGCTGAGACAGGAGCATGTTGAGTTCAAGGCTGGCCTAGGCTATATATTGAGACCCTGCCTCCAAAGAGATTAAACAACGGTGACAACACCTCCTCCCCTCCCTCAACAAAACAATCTTATTGCCAAGGGTCTTCGTGGAGGAAGAACCTGGGACTATTTCTCAAGGTCCAAAGCACAACCCCTGCCCTTTGAACTTCTACAGGTTGTATAAGTCATCTCGATAAGATGACTACCCTACTCCCTGACCTCACCGTGTGGTCTTGTTCCACCACCATCACCCGGATGGCACCTCGTCTACTTTCCAGCTTCTTCAGCCAAAAGGCCACAGACAGACCAAGGATCCCACCTCCTATGATGACCACATCCGACTGTTTGGGGGGCAGGTGGCTGGTGTCGTACAGCAATTCCCATTGCTTTCCAGGCAGGATGCACTCAATCTTCTTCTTAAACTCAGACACCTTTGCATCCCAGTCTGCAGGACATAGTTACCGTTAGAGGGACTTAGGTTTCCTTCCCACGTGCTGTGGGGTTGGAGGATGGGCACAGGAAAAGGTGGCCTGAATAGACATGTGGGTTGGCACGTCTCCAATGTCATCCTTCCTCACAAGATCAACTCACACGCAGTAGTACTGTAACAACTTTGCTGATCCGTCTTTGTCCCATCAGTCCTCACTATTATGCACCTCCTCTAGCAGTGAAAGATTCGACTTCCTAAAATTACACTTTCTACTTCCCTGGACATGCTAGTTGACTCACATATTTAGCTCCTGCAGACCTCTCTCCCCCCTGAACCCAATCTCAGATATTCAACTGCAGTCAGCCCACTCAGGTATCCCAAGCGCAGGAAACATGAGTTCCTAGTATACTTCATTACCACACAGCCTTCGAAAGCTGGTCAACTTTATATGGCCCCTTATCCTTAACATCCACTACCACCAGCAAGCTTCCATTTATATGGAATTGTCCTCTGGAAAGGGCCTCCTTGAGATCCATATACCTGCCTTGGCTCTTTAATCTCTAGCAGGCAAGCCTACCCCAGTCCCCAGCTAACTCGCTGTCCCGCCAGCATGAGGCAGGGTGTCAAACCTTGAAGGTCACATATGTGGAGGTTATGGGTACCCCAGAATCACTCCGTATAATATACTCTCTGCTGCCCTCAGCTTTACCCAGAGTAAAGCCTCCTCTGCGTGTGCGTAGCCCCCGGTTTGGGAGGCCCGGGCCCAAGCCAAGACGCAGCAATCTGCGAAACATGGCCTTACAGAGCCCGGCTCCTTCCAGCTTGAAGTGCCGCTCAGCCCCACTCCCGTCCGGCTAGTCATCGCTCCGCGCCACCCGGCATTGACGCGAATGTGCCGATTAGCCGGCTTTGCCCTTCAGGCCCCACCCCTCCAACGCTATAGGGAGCCAGCTTCCCGGGAGCCCCGCCCACGTCTACTATTGGTCACCCTTGCTTCTACGTCAGTCCCGCGCGCCCTGGGCGGGGAGGGGGGCGGGACCCCGGCGGCTCGTAGCGGAAGTGCGGCTGAGCCGGTTTCCGGGGGCTGCTGGTGTGACGTGTCCCGCGCTTGGCGCAGCAGGAAGCGGCGGCGGACGCGGCCCGAGTTCCCGGCGCCGGCTTCGGCCCCAAGTCTTCTCCCGCTTCCGTCATGCTCGACTTCTTCACCATCTTCTCGAAGGGCGGGCTTGTGCTCTGGTGTTTCCAGGGCGTGAGCGACTCGTGCACCGGGCCCGTGAACGCGTTGATTCGATCCGTGCTGCTGCAGGTACCACCCCCGCGGGGCAAAACTCTGGGCTGTCCCTCAGATCCAGTCTTTAGTTCCCCCTTCCAGTAATCATCCTGCGCCTTCCGCCCTGCCCCCCTCAAACTGACCACTGACCGGCCACCTAGACTCAACTTCCTTGCCTGGCATCACAGTATCCCAAAACTTTACGACGCCCCCCACACCTCCCATATCTGGGGCTATATCCGTATTCCGGCTTCTGATGGGACTTTATTACTCTCGCCATCCAACCGGGGCAGCTTGGTTTTCTGTTGTTTTGAGACTGGGTGAGACTGTGGGTGAGAGAACACCTTTCAGGAACATTAAATGGCTCACAGCTGCTGGAAGATTTGCTTGTTTGTGTATGGTTGTTTATCTTCTGGCGCCCACGTGTCATGCCATCCCTCCCAGCTTGACCCTTTGCCTCAACTTGGTGTCTCCCCCCGTGCTGGGGTGCTAGGGAGAAATTGTCTCAGTACTCCCTTGCTGAGGCCAGGATAATACCTGGTTATTGCCCAAACGTAGTTCAAAGTCTGGTTTTGCTATGGATAGCCTGAACACCGAAACACTCTTTTTCCAGGAACGGGGAGGTAACAACTCTTTCACTCATGAGGCCCTCACACTCAAGTATAAACTGGACAACCAGTTTGAGCTGGTGTTTGTGGTAAGTGGAGGGTGTTCTAGAAAGACAAGTTATGTTCTCAACGGAATCCCCATTGATGAACCCAATTAACTGTATTGTGTATGTGATAAATAGATTAAAAATTTGGAATGTGGAGGGGAGAAAGAAAGCAACTTCTGGGCAAGGTGGGAAGCTTGGCTACCTCTCAGGATGGGAAACCTATCTCTGGAGGCCTGGGTTGAGTTGGCCTCCTTCCATTCTGGGCTGACATGTAAGGAGATCCGTTGGCCCTTTTTCCTTCCATAAACAGGTTGGCTTTCAGAAGATCCTCACACTGACCTATGTAGACAAATTGATAGATGATGTACATCGGCTGTTTCGGGATAAATACCGCACAGAGATCCAACAACAAAGTGCTTTAAGTCTATTGAATGGCACTTTTGATTTCCAGAATGACTTCCTGCGGCTTCTTCGGTGAGAGGCTTCCCAACTCTTTAAAATCGATGTTTGTGGTTTGATAAGTGCCCTGCCTGCAGGTGGCTCAACAATATTAACTTATGGGTGCATCGCAGTCATATTTTGTAGCTCATCTCAGATTATCCCTTTGATATGTGAGACCTTTTTCTGGAGTCAGGTTTTTCTTTTTTCCCCTCGTATGTGGTAGAAAGACCAACCATTCTCTCTTCTCTTTAGTGAAGCAGAGGAGAGCAGTAAGATCCGTGCTCCCACTACCATGAAGAAATTTGAAGATTCTGAAAAAGCTAAGAAACCTGTGAGGTCCATGATTGAAACACGGGGGGAAAAGACCAAGGAAAAAGCAAAAAACAACAAAAAAAAGGGGGCCAAAAAGGAAGGTGTGTTTGAGCATGAGCGTACTAGGCCATGGAGGTTAGGATGGTGCTAAAGGTCTGCGGTGTTCCTTTTGTCGTTGCTTGCTTCCCTCGGTGTCAGTGCTCACCACCCTGTCATCCCCTTGTGGCCCCCCTTGTGGTCACCAAGGTGTTTGGTCCAAGTTTGCTCTTAAGGATTTGGAAGGATTGTCGTCATCTGGGTGTTTGGGGCTTGTGGTTTTTTTTTTCTCCAGTGAGGTTTCTCTTAATAGGTTCTGATGGCCCTTTGGCTACCAGCAAAACAGCCCCTGCAGAAAAGTCAGGTCTCCCCGTGGGACCTGAGAATGGAGAACTTTCCAAAGAGGAGCTGATACGAAGGAAGAGAGAGGAGTTCATTCAGAAGCATGGGAAGGGTCTGGACAAGTCCAGGTGAGCAGTCGGTTAGTCAGTCTCTCTGGTTACTTAACCAGCTGTGTTAGAGGTCAGGGAACTGCCTTGTCTTATGTTCTTTTTTACTTTACTACCATAACTCTTTCTCATATGGTCCTTTGCAGCAAGTCTACAAAGTCAGATATTCCAAAGGAGAAAGGAAAGAAAGCACCCCGGGTTTGGGAACTAGGTGGCTGTGCTAACAAGGAAGTCTTGGATTACAGTGCTCCCACCACCAATGGAACCCCAGAGGCTGCCCTGTCTGAAGATATCAACTTGGTAAGAAGCATAAAGATCAGAGCAAAGGTCACCGTTAACCAGAAAGAGTTGGAAGGTATACCTGGATTTGAGAGGAGTGAACTATATTTGGAGTTTGTTCAAGGTCTCAGGCAATGTTGTCAGGGTATGGGATTTTTTTCCCTCAGCTGTTAGTGTTCCTGATCCCATCTCCTTCCTTTGCCCATGTCCTCCAGATTCGAGGAACTGGGCCTGGGGGGCAGCTTCAAGATCTGGACTGCAGCAGCTCAGATGATGAAGGGGCCACTCAAAACACCAAACCCAGGTAGGAGGACTTCAGGTGGGAGGTGCGCTGGGTGGCTGCAGTATTGATGAGCCATACTTCCTGTCTGCTGGCCTTATGCCTGTTTCTGACCTTCTATGCTTGTAGTGCTACCAAGGGAACTCTGGGTGGCATGTTTGGGATGCTGAAGGGCCTTGTGGGTTCCAAGAGCTTAAGTCGTGAAGACATGGAGTCTGTGCTAGACAAGATGCGTGATCATCTCATTGGTGAGTTTGGAGAACTCAACTTATGTGGCATAGAGTTGATTATGGGTAGAACCATTTTCTAAGCTGTACTCTGAGAGTTGATCATTGCAAACACAAAACTCACAGCTGTTCCTCTCTTCTCAGCTAAGAATGTGGCTGCAGATATTGCTGTCCAGCTCTGTGAATCTGTTGCCAACAAGCTGGAAGGGAAAGTGATGGGGACGTTCAGCAGTAAGTATCTGCACACGTCATAAAGTGCACATGCATTTCAGGTGATAGTCAGACCTCTTGGGTATGTGCCTTTTGGCAAACACCTTCATTTCTAAATCGCTATAACAGCCTTTAGAACTTAATAGATCAGTTAAATGAGCTAATCAAGTACTTAGAACAGTATGATCTGAATTCATGGGAAAACTACATGGTCTTAAATCTATTAGATCAGAAAGATGTTGGGTATCAAGTATGATACTTGGTTTTCTGAATGAATCCCTTCATCACCCTTTTAAGCCGTGACTTCCACAGTCAAGCAAGCTCTACAGGAGTCTCTGGTACAGATTCTGCAGCCACAGCGTCGAGTAGACATGCTCCGGGATATCATGGATGCCCAACGTCGCCAGCGCCCTTATGTTGTCACCTTCTGTGGCGTTAATGGAGTGGGGAAGTCTACTAATCTTGCCAAGGTTAGCTCAGCTCCCCAGCCTGCTGCTTTTTCTTTTTCACCCTGTGCTTTAGAGCCCTGGCTCTACGTGACAGTGTTCTTAACTATTTTGCAGATTTCCTTCTGGCTCTTAGAAAATGGCTTCAGTGTCCTTATTGCTGCCTGTGATACATTTCGGGCTGGGGCTGTTGAGCAGCTTCGTACACACACCCGGCGTCTGACTGCCCTCCATCCCCCTGAGAAGCATGGTGGTCGTACGATGGTGCAGTTGTTTGAAAAAGGCTATGGCAAGGACGCTGCTGGCATTGCCATGGAAGCCATTGCTTTTGGTACAGTGTGGGACAATCCGGGGGTCTTAGTGTCTTTTTTGTATTCCCTGGGAATTTGCAGACTTAGGCTACTATAAACTTTTACCACAAGGTTACCAGAGAAGTCACCTGTGTGGGTGATGTTTTTGGGTGGTAATGTGTATAGTTGAAGGGAAAAAAAGCTAGTGTGTCTTAACTACAGACCTGAATGTCGTCACCTTTATCCTACTTATATCCTTTCCCTGAACGGTTTTGGTGGTGGCCAAGAATAGGACAGGTTTTTTGTTACATTACCTTGTAACTAAATCCAGAGTCCAAGTAAGTAAACAGGATAGGCTTTTCAAATAGCTAGACTGGGACATCTCAAGAAGCTGGCAGTGAGAATGAGTGACAGTTGAGTGGCTTTTCACATAGCCAGAGTAGGAAATCTTCACAAGTTAGCTGTGAGTATGAGTGACAGTTGTGTGCTTGGAGTTGATTGTTTTTCTCTCTCTAGCACGTAACCAAGGATTTGATGTGGTGCTGGTGGACACAGCTGGCCGTATGCAAGACAATGCCCCCCTGATGACTGCCCTGGCCAAACTCATTACTGTCAATACACCTGACTTGGTGCTGTTTGTGGGGGAGGCCTTAGTAGGCAATGAAGCCGTGGATCAGCTGGTGAGGGCTTGGGCCTAGTTCCCTTCACAACTTAAACTTTGGCAAATTAGATGGGTCCTTATGTTACTTTTTCCCTTTTCAGGTCAAGTTCAACAGAGCCTTGGCTGACCATTCTATGGCTCAAACACCTCGTCTCATCGATGGTATTGTTCTTACCAAATTCGACACCATTGATGACAAGGTAAAGGTAGCTGACACTGGATGAGACTGGAAGGAGGCATTTAGTGTAAACAGGGCTTGAGTTGATTGGCCATCCTCTTTTTCTTCTTCAGGTGGGAGCTGCTATTTCTATGACATACATTACAAGCAAACCCATCGTCTTTGTGGGCACTGGCCAGACCTACTGTGACCTACGCAGTCTCAACGCCAAGGCTGTGGTGGCTGCCCTCATGAAGGCTTAATGTGGCTCTTGCCTAATACCAAATCACCGCTTGCCCCAAGTCCCCATTCCTCTATCAAGAATGTGCTTTAGAGTATGTGAGCACCTTGTTTTCAGTGTAGTACAAAGGCAGAGTGAGGGGAGCTTTGGAGACTTGCAGCTCTAACCCTACTCCATGTTCAGCCCTACCTCCTGCAAGGAGGGCCTAATCATGTTACAATCACTGCCCGATGACCCTTATCACCACAAGCCTCCCTCTTCCTACTCAGGCATCTCCTTCACTCTGCCTACAGATTCAGTATCATAGCTTTGACCAATGGTTGGAAAACCCAACACCTGGAGTATTGCTAACTAGTGTGATCACAGAGCCATCTGAGATAAGGAGCAGTTTGAAGTCCCAGCTCTATTGGGTTACTTCCAGAGCCAGCTCTGGGTCTTAATGGCACCTCTCTCTAGAATATAGCTTTCGGGTCCCTGGTGCCAGGGTAACAGCCACCTCACTGTGGCAGTGATGGTGGTCCATTCTTAATTGCTGCTAATTCTAAATCTGATGATGAACTCTACACCTGATTGTTGCCCCAAAGCATCAGTTAGACCTTGTTACAAATGAGTGAAAGGTGGGTGCCCACTTCTCAGAAACAAAGGGAGCTGAGTTGCCTTCCAACTTGTCCCTGCTCCCAGAATCCTGATGTAAGCTTTGCATGTTTACCTTCCTGGGAGAAAAGCAGTTGTCAGAAGGGTTATCGTTGTCCTATACCCCACCCCACTCAACCCTTGGCCTCCTGAACAGGTCCTGGCTTTTCCTCATCCTCTTCTACAGTGCCTGGTAGACAAGTGCTACGTTGAAGAACACAAACCTCTTGTTAAGACTTGTCCTGTAGTTTGGTATTACAGATGTGCTACTAGTGCAATAAGGTGAAGGCTGTCTGCCCAGAGAAATACATAATTTATATAAGAAAATAAATTTCATAAAGAAATTGCCTCTTAGGTCTATATTATTTTATATAGAATTCAAAACTAAAATGCTAACTCATACTAGCTGTAGTTCTCGGGCTTCTTTTTGGCAAAAAGGGCATGATAGGAACTGACAGTACTCTGAGGAATTGGACAAGTGCTTGCCCTAACAAAGATCACTAAGATGAAAATAGATTGCAAGTTTCAAGTTTGACAGTTAACTCTTCCAAGTAGAGCCAGGGCCCTGGCAAGTAAATGAACAGGCTTTTAATACAGCTCAGTTATGTAAAATACTGTACACTGTAAAAGATCTAGAAAACTAGAGCTTCAAGTCATGTTTTAAAAAAGCCATAAGCTCAATTGAAAAAACCAAGTAGAGTACAAAACTGCAACAAGAGCCCACTGACTCCATGACTTCTGGCTCCCCAAGTCCTGCAGAGCTGCAGCCATAGCCAGGAGCCATCACATTGGTCTGCTGTGTAGACAAGCATGTCCAGCCTTGGGGTAGGGAGGGGCTACATTGGGTCCTGATGTCATTGGGTATTAAACTGGACCAGGCAGCAGAGTATCAAGAAACAGCCAGCATGAAGGGAAGGTACAACACTGCCACCCCTATGCTACCCCAAGCTTCAACTTCTGGGTATTGGTACTTCCTGGGAGCGGTGCTGAGTTCTTGTTTGTTTGCATGTTAAACACATCCACAGGAAGGCCCCACAGTGTGGTCTAATGGTGATTTCTCCAGCTTGCTCATGTACTACAGCCTATGGGGAAACAAAAAGAAGAGAATGAAGTTCTACAAAGCAAGTCTATGCATCTAAAGCTGCAGATGCTTACTTAAGTCAGGCTTAAGTTTTCAGAAAGCAGATTCAGAGAATCTCAAATAGGTAGGAAAGGCAAATTTTGATTCTCCACAATGTCAAAGTTCTAGGAAATTTTTCTGCTGACAGATTGAATAGGAAGTAGCATACCTCTCATTTCACCGTGTGCTGCAGATGAGCCATTTAGCTGGCCTTCTCTTGCCATCCCTGCTAAAAACAGAACATTGGTAGAGGCATTAGGTGAAGAAGCAGAAACTTTTTTTTCCATTTTCATTTTGTGTGTTGTGTGCTCTTTGGGTGTTGGTTCTCTTCACTGTGTGGATTGCAAGAAACTCAGGTTGTCAAACTTGGCAGCAAATGCCTTTACCCACAGTCATCTTGCTGTTTCTGGGAAAGCTAAAGGCACAGGTATAACTAAAGATGACATTTAGGAATGACACAAGATAAGGAAGAGTAACCTTCAGACTATCAATACTAGCCGGGCGGTGGTGGCACATGCCTTTAATCCCAGTACTTGGAAGGCAGAGGCAGGTGGATCTCTGTTGAGTTCGAGGCCAGCCAAGTGAGTTCCAGGAAAGGTGCAAAGCTACATGGAGAAACCCTGTCTCGAAAAACCAAAAAAGGAAAAAAAAAAAAAGCAGACTATCAATACTGAACAGAAGCAGTGGGTTCCTTACTGCACTAAGATTGGTTTTTGTTTGAATGGATCTCACTGTTACCACATTAGGGTTACAGCTCCAGATTTTCTAAGCTCTGGCCTCCCTGGTAGTTGGAATTCTAGCTGTGTACTACTTTGAAAGCCTTTGCAAGACTGCTTGTAAACATTTTTTTATTTTAATTTTTTAGATTACATAGTTTGTTGTATATATGTTTCTGTACCACGTGCATAGCTGGTGTCTGAGGAGGTCAGAAGAGGGTGTCAGAACCCTTAGAACTGGAGTTACAGATGGTTGTGAACCATCATATGGGTGCTGGGAGTTGATCCCAGGTTCTCTGGAGCAGTCAAAGCTCTTACCCAATTGAGCTGTATCTCCAGCCCCCAGAACATTTTACATAGACAAAATGTGGCTGCTTACTCTATCCCCAGCAAGTACACACATGCAGCTAATTTGAATGAAAAAATTCTGTACCTCAGTCTCACTATATTTCATGTGGTCAATATGTATGTAATAAATACAAAGCAGGGCATGGTGATGCAGGCTTTAAAAGGGTGAGGGATCATTAGTTCAAGGCCAGCCTGGGCTGCACAGCTACTTTAAGGCAAATACAGAGCATAAGGCAAAACCTCTGGTTTTATTATTTATTTTTATTTTTAAGGTGTCCAAGACTAAGCTTTGTTTACAACTGTGAAAAAATGTATTGGTTAAATCAGAAATCAGTTTGGTTAAATTGGTTACTGGTTAAATCAGTTACTGGTTAAGTAGCTGAAATAACATTGTACTAAAATAGTTGCTGGTATAGTAATGCTTTACACTCTTCTGTTCCTCGTGATGACTTCTCAGCAGCATGTATCTACTTAAAGCATAAATAGATGGAAGACAGGCTTGACTCCATACAAAATGAAGAAAAACTGCTCTGGTAGACTGGAAGTTACCTGACAGACAATTCCAGTGGAGAGCCCCATGATCATATGGAAAACCCTTGATTTAAAAATAAACAGACTGGGTGGTGGTGGTGGTGGTGGTGGTGGTGCATGCCTCTAATCCCAGCACTTAGAAGAAAGAGGCAGGCCCATCTCTGAGTTTGAGGACAGCTAGGGCTACAAAGAGAAACCCTGTCTTCAAAAAACAAAACAAATTAAAAATAAACAGAATGGCTTTTGATTGGTAAATGGAAAGGTACTCTAGAGAGCCTGGCAGCCACTAACTACCTGTACCACTCTACAACATTCAGGATGCTCACAGAAAATTGAGTGCGACAGGACGGACTGTTGTTCAGACTGCTGTTTTACACAGCACTTTTTCCTGGTAGAGGATCCAGTGTAGATCAAATTAACTGTAGAGCTTGAGTGTGCGTCTCCAGTTTATATAATCAGAGCACATGCGAGAGAAAAATTCAACCCCATGTTGCAAACAGCCTAAAGGTTTGTCACACTGAGGGACACCAGAAAAACTGTCCTCAAGAAAAAGATGGCAGCTCATTTCACAAAAGAGACAAGTTCAAAGATTTGCCTTTCTAAGTGTCTTCTAAGCCTCTGGAGAGAGAGGGGAAGAGTACATGAAGCCTTTGGTGTTCAGTTATAGTAACAGCGTTTTAAATAAAAGACAAGTCTCCTACTTTAGCCCAGAACTCTCAACAGACTTGCTTCAGCCTACCAAGCACTGCCATGACAGAACTCAAATTAGAATTCTTTTTGCAATTAGATTTAGGGACATATACTAGATTACCTGTATTTTAATGTGTCATCTAAGATACATTCAAATTGGTAACAGAAATACTCATTAAAAAGTTTGAAGCAAGCCGGGCGGTGGTGGCGCACGCCTTTAATCCCAGCACTTGGGAGGCAGAGGCAGGCGGATCTCTGTGAGTTCGAGGCCAGCCTGGACTACCAAGTGAGTGCCAGGAAAGGCGCAAAGCTACACAGAGAAACCCTGTCTCGAAAAACCAAAAAAAAAAAAAAAACCATTTTGGCCGGGCAGTGGTGGCGCACGCCTTTAATCCCAGCACTCGGGAGGCAGAGCCAGGCGGATCTCTGTGAGTTCGAGGCCAGCCTGGGCTACCAAGTGAGCTCCAGGAAAGGCACAAAGCTACACAGAGAAACCCTGTCTCGAAAAACCAAAAAAAAAAAAAAAAAAAAAAAAAAAAAAAACCCAAAAAGTTTGAAGCAAGGCTGGAGAGATGACTCAGCGGTTAAGAGCACTGACTGCTCTTCCAGAGGACCTGGGTTCAATTCCCAGCACTCACATGGCAGCTCACAGCTGTCTGTAACTCCAGTTCCAGAGCCTGACACCCTCACACAGACACACATGCAGGCAAAAACAACAGTGAACATAAAGTAAAAAACAAAACCACACACACACACAAATATTTGAAGCAGGGTAGGCATAATAGGTGTGTGTTTATATAGTTGTGAAGTTGAGACAGAAGGATTCAGAGTTTGAGGCCAACCTGGACTACATAGTGACTTCAAAGCCAGCATAGTCTACATAGGAAGTTCTTGTCTCAAACAAAACTAAAAACAAGACAAAAACACCCAAAATTAAAAAAAAAAAAAAAAATCAACTAACCAATAAACCCAGGTTCTTTAGCAAGTCTATAACAAACAGCAAGAAAATTCCTTTAGAATTGGGTGGGCGAGTGAATGACCATACCCTTGCCTTATTCCTCCAAGTCCCACAGGTTTCCCCACCTCAAGCTGGGCTCTTGCTATGTTACCCAGGCTGGCCTTGACCTTTTGATCCTCCAGCCACAGCCTTCTGAGTGCAGAGATTATAGGTAGGTGCCACAATGGTTCTTCACACTTTCATCTTTAATTTAGTGTGTGCAATCACATTATTTCTTTAGGCAAACTTTCTTAAGGGAAACTTTCTTACAGGATAAATAATATCAGAATTTCTGAAACAAAAGGTCCTGAAATTTTTGATATATACATGAAAGAAATTTCCTTATAAACTTAGCCAAGGCAGAACAGTCACTTATCTCCATTGTGAAACCTGAATTTCAATTACATCTCACTTGAACTAAGCATCTTCAAAATTTTTTTCTTTAGGATTTTGTGTGTGTATGTGTGTGTGCCCATGGAAACCAGAAGAGGGGGTCAGATCTAGAACTGGAGTTAGAGGAAGTTGTGAGCTTCCTGACATGGTTTTGTTGGCACTGACTGAATTTGGGTCCTCTGGAACAAGAGCAAGTGCTCTTAACAACAAGCTGTCTCTCCAGCTCCTCAAAGATTTTTTATTATATGTATGTGTGATACATGTGTAGGGCATGCATGTGCCACAGTACATATGTGGAGGTCAAAGGACCATTGTCAGGAGTAGGGTCCTTTCCACAGTAGGTTAAGAGACTGAGTCAGGTAATCAGCCTGAGTGGCAAGTGCTTTTTCCTGCTGAGGAAAGCTGGCCTGAAGCTAAGAATCTTTACGTTTTTCTTACTCTCTATGTATATGATGACTTGCAAGGGTATATATTATGATTATTTCCCCAATATCAAAATGGCACTTTGGTGTGACCTGAAGACAATTTCCCCTCTCCCCAAACTGGTCAGACACTATACATTCCCTATCTTGATTTTATTCATCACACACAAAAAAAGCCAAAGGGTTGCTGCTCTTTGACCTTCCCTTACCTCTTGTGGAGATCTCACATGTCAGTCGCTTGAAATATTCCGGAAGATCAGCATAGTCATTTCCATAGGAGATGACCTTAATCCCCTTGTCCAGCATGTTTTCTCGAAGTTTCTTGAACTCATCTACATCTCCTCTCCGAACCAGCATGAAATGTTCTAGGTCAGATTTGTGCTTGACAGCCTCCAGGAACAGGGCCTGGAAAGTGGTGTCATCCACCGTCCAGCCACAACCCAAGAAAAGAAATGACTTGTTTTCATAGAGTTTCTGAATCTCTCTCTTCAAGGAAAAGAAAACAACATATTAGTGACACAGAAGACAGACACAAGACAGCTGAAGCAAAAAAGTCAACAGTCCATAACTGCTACATTTAGCAAACTGCAATAACCCACTAATGAAGATTTAAGAGGGAAAGACATTACAAGAAGGTCTGATTTCCTAGTTATTATTACAATGTGATGCTTAGTCTAAAATTGCACTTAACTGACATTCTTCTGAAGGTTCTTGTTTCTTTAAAAAAGATATATTATTTTGTGGATATGATGTATGTACATGAGTGTGCATGCCATAGAATGCATGTGGAAATCAGAGGACAACCATGAAGTCATCTCTCTCTGTCCCATCTTTACATGGGTTCCAGGGATTGAAGTCAGACTGCAAGGCTTGCACAACCAGGGTTTATTTTAACCCACTGAGCTGTCTCATTGGTCCTTCTGTTTTGTTGAAACAGTTTCACTGCATTGGCACTAGTCTACTGGCCATGCAGGGTTAACTTTTTAGAGTTATGTTCTTGGTTAATTAGACAACCAATGGGTCTTTGATGTATCTTACCCCTTTCCACTTTCTGGAAAAATTTGACAACTTCAAATTTTTATTTATTTTTTGAGTGAGTATGTGTACATGCATGTTACATGTAATATGTAGAGGCTAGAAGCTGATGTTGGGCTTCCATTGCTCTCCATTTTATATATTGAGGCAGGTCTCTTATTTGAACCCTAACATGTAGATTCAGCTAGTCTTAACTAGACAGCTGACCCATCTCCCATCTCCACCTTTCAAATGTTGGGATTACAGACACATGGCACTGTCCTTGGCATTTATGTCAGTACTAGGGCTAGAACTAAGTTCCTCACTTTGTGGGGCAAGTGCTTTGTTCCCACTGGGCCATCTTGCCAGCCCTCAAATCATTTTTGCCTTACAAACTGATCATCAGAAAACGTAATTCTATCATTAGATATGGTCAAAGAAACCTGACTACTTCAAACATTGCTCTGTGTGTATATATAATTTGCATATAGCACACACACACAAATTAGAAATGATTTTGCTTCAGTATCAATGATGGATATATTTATAGTAAATATCAGGGAAGGATAAGGCCCTTACACTTCAGAAAGCAATACATTTCCTGGTCTTTCTCTGGCCCCATCCTGTAAAGACTCCATGTGACCCTGTCCTGAAAACTTCTAGCACTGAGCTGGACCCAAGAAGCATTTCCAGTTTAAACATGTATATGTGAACAAGTCCAAAACTTGAACCCCAAAGATCAACAGACCCAAAGAAGAAAACCTCCATTTTGTCATTCTAATTTGTTTTTCAATTTTTCCAAGTAAACAGTCAAGTGTGAATGGACAGTCTTTCAATAATCTATGCCCCAACTGTAACTGTTTCTTAAAAAGCTGACTAAATAAGAAACCAAATGAAGGAGACTAATATATTCTTGGTATGTGAAGGTGACACCAATGAGGTCGTGCCTCTGCTGGCTGTTCACCAAGCTATGAACTTACACCTGAAGTCAAATTTCTGCACTTCCCAGGATAGCATGCACACCCAGGGCTACAGACAAGGGAGTAAGGTCTGACTTTCTAGTTGTCTTGATTAATGAGAAGTAAATGCTCCCCTGTTAATACTTAGAATATGCTTAGAAACGTCTTCAGGAGCTAGAGCCCAGCTAGATCAGCACCACTTACCATAACTTCAGTGTTCCTGAGCACATTCTGATATCCAGCTGGGTGGAGGACAATGCCACTAGGATTGGTATAGACCCCATGGATGTGTAACACACTTAGCTTCCGCTTCTCCTGAGCCCACTCCAGGACCTGCACAATACATACACAGCTCGACCAGGATGGCAAGGCGAGCACCTGCTTCAAAGTCACAAGGTGTAAGAGGCTGCCTGAGGATCAGACTTCTGATATAACTGTCCAGCCTCACGGTATCATAAGGCCAAGAATTCGAAAACTTGATGTGCCCAAGTCCCTATGTTATGACTGTCAGGAATGATGGCAGCAGATCTAGTGACTTCTCTTTGAAAGTCACTATCAGCAATTAGAATTTGTCACCATTTGCAGAACAATAAGGATAGTCTCCTCTGGTGTGGCTCTGGTATCATCCTCCCATTCATCCTCCCTCCCTCGCTCTGCCATGGCTGTCCTCAAAACTCACAGATTTACCTGCTTCAGCCTCCTGAGTGCTGGTATTAAAGGTATGTACCACTATACCCAGCTTATTTTATTTTCGCTCTCTTTTGCTCATTATTTAGCCCAGGCTGGCCTTCAACTTAAAATCCTCTCACCTCAGCATTCTAAGTACTGGGATTACAGGAATACACCACCACACCTGGCTCAATTCCCAATCTGAGTCCCAGGTCAGCAAAACCAAAGTAGTATTCCAGCTACTACCCTAGCAGAGGCAGGCCTGCGGTACTGGGGGAGTCATTTATCTCTTCAGACTATTCAGCTGGGCACTAACTGATCTGGACACAAAGGCAGATTCCAAGGAAAGAAAACAATGAAAATGACCTTAAAGGAATCATCTCTTCATCAACATCTTTCAGATTTATTTACTTATGTGGGGTGTGTGTGTGTGTGTGTGTGTGTGTGTGTGTGTGTGTTTGGGGGGGGGCGGTGTACCACCATGGTGCACATGTAGAGGTCAGAGAACACCTTGCAAAAGTCAGTTCTCTCCTTCCAGCATGTAGGTCCTGGCAATTGAACTGAGGTCATTGGGCTTGATGGTTAAGTTCCCACTGAACCACGGCACAGCTTACTCCCATGATTCTTTTTAAAATTTGAGTTGGGATTTCTCTCTTTTTTGCCTGACTGGCTGGAAAGTCCCAAAGTGTGGTTGGATAGCTGACCTGCTGAACCACGGCTCCAGTCTCTTCAAATGACTAATCTCACCCTTATGATTAGGCAAAACTGTCAATACTCATAACTTTAAAGCCTTTGTATTTTATTGTATACGGATTTTACCTAAAAAACCAACCAACCCCAAAAATACAAGCAGGGAAAGCAGCTTTCTTTCTCACTGTTACAGTTTGAGCTGGAGATGTCCATCACAGTCTCATGGTTTAAGTGCTGGTCCCCAACTCAGGATGCTATTTTGGGAGGTGGGACCTTGCCAGTAAAACAGACCACTCTCAGGGAGAGATTTATGAAGATTATAACCTGTTCCTGATTCTGGTCCACTCTCTCGCTCTTAGTTATGCTATGATGTGAACAGTCTCTACCACATGCTCTCAACACCACAAAAAGCCTCTCCACTGTGCTCTTCTTACTGTGAGGCCTAAAACTCTCTGAAATAGTGAGCAACACGCCTTTCCTCCTTTAGCTTGTTTCTGTTGGATATTTTGGTCACAGCAACATGAAAAATAACTAATACACTTCTGCTACAGAAATACTAACATACTGGCCAGAAGGCAGCTTTTCTGAGGAAGATAAAACCCCCCTACCCTAAGAGAGGACTACTGGTTAACATTTTACCTTTTTCTCATCAGTAAGGTCAAGGGATTCAAGCTGTTTTCCCTGGTCAGCTGCATATAGTTCTAGGAGATTATCAAAATTTGTAGTTAATACTAGGGCTCCATTTTCCATCAGATGGAGAACAGACTGGAGGAGCTGTTTCCCAGAATCTTCCATCTTTGACTCCAGGTCATCAAATACTTCATATAAACAGTCTTTGAAAAATGTGGATCGAACATTACTGGTACGCTGCATGTGTGGGAGATTTGAAAGAAAAAAAATTTGTAAGTGCTTTGTTCACTTGTTTCATGTGCATAAACTACAAATTTTGAGTACTTTATACTTAAAACATCATCACTCTCATTGTAATAAGGAAACTAGGATGGTACATGCCAAACACAATGCCTAGCAACAGTAAGTGACCAATACTACCACTTCAGATACAAATGAGCATAATAAGCCTTTTAAACAGACATTTTAAAACTGGAGAAATGGTCATGCTGTGGATTGCTGGCTGGCCTGGAATTCAATTCACTTTGACCAGGCTGGCCTCACATCCTCAGTGACGTTCCTGTCTCTGCCTCCCAAGTGTTGGGATCACATGTGGCATCATGCCTACCTTTTTTAAAATTTATTTATTTGTATTTTATATGCATGTATGTCTGTGTGAGGGTGTCAGATCCCCTAAAACAGGAGTTACAAACAGGTATGAGCTGCCATGTGGGTGCTGGGATTGAACCTGGGTCCTCTGGAAGAGTAGCCAGTGCTCTTAACCGCTGAGCCATCTCTCCAGCTCCCATGCCCACCTTCTAATTGTTATTTTTATAAAAGGAAGAAAATGGATAAGACTAAGAGATCAGGACTAAAGGATGAGGGTAGAAAGTGAAGCACCAACTATCCTCAAATTAGGCCTCTGATAAGAAGGCAACACTCAGACCCACGGTGGTGTAGTATTATCTCCCCACCGCCCTTCTTTTATTCTTTTAAAGTCTGCTTTTTTGGCAACTTGACACGAGCTACTTATTTGGGAACAGGGACAACTGAATAAAAGCCTTCATCAGAATGCCCACAGGCAAGTCTGTAGGGCACTTTTCTTTTTCTTTTATTGGTTTTTCGAGACAAGCTTTCTCTGTGTAACAGTCCTGGCTGTCCTGGAACTCACTTTGTAGACCAGGCTGGCCTCGAACTCACAGAGATCCACCTGCCTCTGCCTCCCGAGTGCTGGGATTAAAGGTGTGCACCACCACTGCACAGTGACACTTTCTTGTTTAATGACTAATATGGGAGGGCCCAGCCCACATTGTGTGTGTGTGTGTGGGTTGTGATGACATCCTGGGGCAGGTGGTCTTGAATGGTATATGAAAGCAGGCTAGGGCATAGTGGTGCACGCCTTTAATCTCAGCACTCAGGAGGATCTCTGAATTTTAGGCCAGCCTGGTTTTCTAAATAGAGATTTCCAGGACAGCCAAGACTATATTGAGAGACTGTCTCAAAAACAAAAAACAAAAAAACACCCCCACCAGAAAAAAAAAAAAAAAAAAAAAAAAAGCACCAAACCAACCAAAACCATCGAGCAAGTGAGCAGGCTGAGAAAGCCATGAGGAGTAATCCGGTAAGCAGCACTCCTCCATGCCTCTGCTGTAGTTCCTGCCCTGTTTGAGTTTTTGCCCTGACATAACCTGGACAGTGGACTACAAGCTGTATGCTGAAATAAACCTTTTCTTCCCAAGTTACTTTTGTCAAGATGTTTTAATTATAGCAAGAGAAACCCCAACTAAGAGAGAAAGAAAACAGGGAACAGGGGAACTATGCAGCCCATGCTGGCTTTGAACTTGTTATGTATGTAGTTGACTGACACTGGCCCCCAACTCATGATCCTCTAGCCTCAGCCTCCCAATTGCTAGGTTACAGGTATGTACTGCCACATCCAATTTAGCATCTCTTTTTCTAATTACAAGTACTTGGCTGCTTATGGAGTTATGAAAACCATTTATTACTTTCTTGTATTGTTTTGCCCTGACCTAATTCAGTGATCTGTTTATAGGCTTGCTATGAAGAATATCTATTACATGACAAAATTACAAAGAGATTTAAAATAAGTTTCATGATTGAAAACTTCTGTTTTGCAATTGTTTGTTTTTACAGTGCTAAGGATGAAACCTAGAGCTTTGGACATGTACGACTGGACTATATCCACAGCTATCAATTATTGAAAATACTAAACTCAGGGACTGAAGAGATGCCTCCAAGGTTAAGTTTGTGCACTACTCATGCAGAGGACCCAAGTTTGGTTCCTAGTACCCAGGCCAGGTGGCTCACAGCTACCTGGAGCTCTAGCTCCATAGGATTCAGCACCTTCTCCTGGACTCCACAGGCATTTAAATTCACCTATATACACACCCACATAAACAATTAAAAATAAAGTTTACTGGGCTAGAGAGATAGTGAAGTGGTTCAGAGTTCAGTTCCCAGCAGCCACATCAGGTAGCTGACAACTACCTGTAACTCTTTCTCCAGGGGATCTAATTCCCTCTTCTGGCCTTTGCTGACACCAGAAACATATGTGGTGCATATACATTTAAGCAAGCAAAACACACACATAAAAACAAAAATAGATAAAACTCGGGGGGGAAAAAAAGGAAAAAGAAAAAGAACCAGGTATGGTGGGCACACACTTTTAATCCCATTACTCAAGAATCAGAAGCAGGCAAATGTGAGTTTGAAGTCAGAATGGTCTACATAGTGAGTTCTAGGCCCTATCTCAAAAAAAAAAAAAAAATTACTAACCACTAATCAATTTGAAATAAGCTACTTAACATATGGTTTAACTACCTCCCTAGTACTTCCCTAGCTTCTTTCAGGATACATGTGTAAATAAATTTTGTGCTGCGTAACAATGGCACATTTACAGCTGGTCCTGTACAACTGTATCATCTAAGTGATGTCAGAGTAATCTTGATTTGTAGACGTACACTCTACAAGTTCATATAGCAGTAAACAGCCTAATAATAAGTTTTTCAGAATATATCCACTGTTAAGCAATGAATGAATAATATCTGCAAGGATTGAGGAAATACAATGCCAACTTCAGATGAGAAGTTGGTTCTATAATCAAGGACACAGTGACCCCTGGGACAAAAGAAATTTGAAATGAGACAGTAACTAGGTCAAGTGTTTTAACAAACACCTGATCACTAACTAGTCTATCCTTGATGTTATGCCACTAGATAAGCTCCGAGGAAGAACTGCTACTTTTGTCAAGCTGCCCTTCAACTTCTATACTCAAATGATCCTCCTCCCCCAGCATCCAGAGAGGCTAGGGCTACTCGTGCAAGTCAGCAAGCCTGGCTCGCATTCAAGCTATGAGTTACTGCATCTAGCTACCAGGGCATAAGTTTTAAGCTCCTTGGAATATGGAGCTCCTTTTAGGTTCCCTCAAAGCAGCCCCCCTATACCTTCCAGGTTTCCTTGTCTCTCAGGAGTGAAATACTTAGGTTTCCATGGAACCTCTTAAGCAGATACACACAACACATTTCAGTGTTCCTTTCCTAACGTGACACAGTGTTTTATAAAATAACCAATTTTTTGTTCATACTTACCAAATAAGTGCTATTTCCTCAGTGAAAACATTAGAACACAGTTAAGTGTCTCTCAGCCTGCTGGATACAAGCCATGTTTATCTGGGCTCTGCCCATCATGGTTCTATGCTGCACTACAGCACAGCACAGAGTTCTTACTGCCCCCTGCTGTCAGCAGCTGCAAAGATTCTTTCCTGGTGTATAAATAGATCTATAACTCATTTGGCTAAGAGTGCAAGTCCTAGTCTTCGAAGTTTATCTAGTTTCATTACACAATCACATAATTATATCATATTAATGGCACACAGGCAGTCAACAGGAGACTCTAATGCTACTTAATTAGATGCATAACCCAATCAAAAACGGTGGAAGGGAGCGAGAGAGATGGCTCAATTATTAAAAGCACTTGCTGTTCTTTCAGAGGATGCAGGTTAGGTTTCCAGCATTCAAATGGCTGACAGTCATCTCTAACTCCAGGTCCAAGGGATCTGATACCCCCTTCTGGCCTCCACAGGCCCCAGGCACACACAAAGTATACATACACACATGCAAGCAAAAACAGTGATGAGTATTAATTCTAGTTACTGAGTTCACGACACACAGCAGTCAACTATTATAAATGCTAGTACCAGATTTACTATTAAAGAAACATGATGCTCCCTTACTTTATCAAACCCACAAGTCTATTCAGCCAACCCAACATGCCACAGCTATTCCATTTCTAGGATGGAATCCTGCAGATATACTGCAATTGGATAAAATGACACATACAAGGCTATCATTGCTTTGTTATCTCCAATAGTAATTAGACCACACACCCATATATGGAAGACTGGTATGGCCCAGGACCATATCTTATCATTTGGATCTTGAATGTACCCCCAAAGTATTAAAGGCGTGAGAACATGGGCTGTGCCATTAAGAAATTGTAGAACCAAGTGAAAAGTCCTTGAGTCACTGGTGGGGGTGCCCTGGCCCTTTCCTTTAGCTTTCTAATCTCTGTCTTGTAAAGTTATACTGCATGCTCCTGTCATGATGCACTGCTTCACCACAAGAGCAAAGCAATTGGAATAACTGACCACGCACGGAGTGGAACCTCCTCCCACCCCCCTCTTCTTTTTAAAAGGCAGTTAGGTTATTTTGTTATAGACAACACTAACTTACATTCTATACAGGAGAACAATACACTCACTGCTAGGTGAGACAAACTAGAGGATATTAGTTTTGATTTTGGAGATGGCAACAGTGAGGAAAGGATAGATATATCTCTGCTTACATTTGCAAAGCTGCAAGGCTGCATAAAAAATATGTGAACTCTGACTTAGGGCAGAGAGGAGATAAGACAAATACGCCAGCAGGGGCAAGATATCTCAGTAGATATAAACAGCTACATCCTTTTGATTTTTGCAATGTATACACCAATACTTTTTCAAAAAAGCAGAAGATGGGCAGTGGTGGCACATGCCTTTAATTCTAGCACTCAGAAGGCAGAGGCAGGTGGAGCTCCGAGTTTGAGGCCAGCCTGGTCTACATAGTGAGTTTCAGGACAGTCAGGGCTATACAGAGAAACCCTGTCTCAAAAAAAAAAAAAAAGAAAGAAAGAAAGAAAGAAAGAAAGAAAGCCAGGCGGTGGTGGCGCACGCCTTTAATCCCAGGACTGGGGAGGCAGAGCCAGGCGGATCTCTGTGAGTTCAAGGCCAACCTGGGCTACCAAATGAGTTCCAGGAAAAGGCGCAAAGCTACACAGAGAAACCCGGTCTCGAAAAACAAAACAAAACAAAACAAAAAAAAGAAAGAAAGAAAAAGAAAAGCAGAACTAAGTTTCAGACTTAATAAATATAGTGACTTCTTATAAAGAAGTTCTTTGTTGTGTTTTGTTACTCCAACTGTACTTGTCCGCATTTACAGTCATACACGCTATATTCCTATACCAGCCTGCTTACTATGAGCACAAGTAGAAGGGCTTAGGTAGACTATGTTAGTCATGGATGAAGAACATGAGGTTTTTGTTTTTCTATGAAAAGACTAAAACTTGGAAATTCCTTGAGTCACTTGTTTTAGCTTAATATCTTTTAGTTCCAGTTTTGTGAACTAACAAATTTTCTATAGCAATATTAAAGATTGAGGATTTCTGCTTGTTTGTTCTATTTTGAGATGTGGCTTCACTATCTAGCCCAGGCTAGCACTGGGCTTGTGATCCTCTAGCTTCTCAATGCTGAGATTACAGGTGTCAGCCACCACTCTGGGCTTGGAAAGATGCTTTTGTCACTGTGTTGATTTCCTTAGATTTGAAATCAAAGTTTTTGTCTTAGAACTAAATTTCCCACCAGTGGCCTCTCTGAGACAAAGGAATGAAAATATAAACAGGGAGTTCAGAAGTCAAAAGGAAATGCCAAACTCCCACACAACCTCTAAGAATTTTCCTCTTTCACTTCAAACAGTGCCGCAAATCCCATGCTACATCATTTATTTTACCCTGTAACTCATCTTTCTAGTCCCACATAGAGCAAATCAAGCATCCCTGATCACATCCCCTCCAAGGTCATTAACATTCCTACTGCATTTACTTTGAGCACTCGTTTCATTCTTTCAAGTAAAATTGATGTTTGATGAAAAAGGTAGCTAGGCTGCGCCACCCTCCAACTTCAACTCCAAGTCACTCAAGTGTGGCTGGTGCCATTTAGTCTTCACAAAACCCCATGAAGTAAGTAGTACAACAAGCTGTTTGTTTTTTTCTCTTTGGTGCTGGGGATCCAACCACCCAATCATGCTCTAGACAGTGCAATGACCCCAGGTGTCCTGATCCCAGGTCTACTGTGCAAAAGCAAATGGTGAGAAGTCAGTTCATTTGCCCAGAATTCCAGTGCATTGAAATGGCATGGTTTTGTTGATTCTGACAGCTAAGCTCTCTGCCTTGAATTCACAATGTTACTTCTCTATTTTATGAAACTGGATCAATAATTGGGACCAATTAACCATTACGTGTTACTATTGAATAATCTAACACTTTTATTTGCAACCCCCATACCAATCACCCAATTTCAATAATCATGACACATGGCCAATCTTGTTTAACCTAAACTCCCATGCATCATGACTTTTTCCTAACTTCACTGAGCTGTTGAGTGCTGATACCAAAGTATTACATAATGTCACTCATAGACACTTCATTATGTTTCCTAAAAGATAAAGACCCTTGGGTTAGAAAGATAGCTCAGAGGTTGAGACCACATGTTGCTTTCCCAGAAGACCCAGGTTTGATAGTTTACAACCATCTGTAACTCCAGTTCCAGGGGAACCAATGCCCTGTTTTGGCCTCTGCAGGCACCAGGCACACATACACGGCACACAGATATACATGCAGGCAATACATTCATGTACATAAAAATAATTATTATTTTTTTTTTTTAAAAAAGATACAGACCCCTTTATATACACCTGACTTCTAACTGGCTGGCTATAGACATTCTTTGTACATTATACTGACATTCACATGTTAAATCAATTTGCATTCCTAGGAAAGTTCACCCTTGGTCATTATATAAATTCTTTTTTATATGCTGCATTAAATTTAGCTATATACTTTTGAAGATCTTGCATCAATGTTCATAAGAGATAGTGGCAAGTAGTGTAAATTACCAATACTGGTAAATTGTCATGTGTTGTTGGAACTCACTGAGCAGTTCATTCTGGGAGTCAGGGTCTCCCCTATTTCAGATCCAAGCATGCTCGTTTCCAACTGTCCTCCAAGATCTGAGCTAGGTAGGCTAACTTCCATAACTCTGTGACAGGGAAGAGAACAGCAAAAGAGCCCTTGAGACTAAGACTAGCTACACCGTAAGCCACTTCTAACAGAAGTTCCTACTGTTTATCCCATGATAGAAGAGCATCTGCAGTGGGAAAGAGAAGCTGCCAAGTCCAGCCCATGGAAGCTCAACCATGGAAGGAACTCACTTCATGGATCAGGCTGGCCTCAAACTCACAGAGATCCACCTGGCTCCCAAGTGCTGGGATTAAAGGCATGTGCCACCATTACCTGGCATGTGTGTCTTTTTGTTTGTTTGTTTTTGTTTTTAAGTTGGGGGTCTCACTATGTAGTCCAAGCTGGTCTCAAACTCTCCATTATTCCAAGCTGGCCTCAAACATATAGCAATTCTCCTGCCTCAGTCTCCTAGTGAGGGAAGTATGGGCATGCACTACTTATATCTGGTTTCTTATGATTTCTTTAAAACCCATTAAGGACAAGGAACTGAAAGGAGGAGTAAGAAACCTTAAGGTCTATGATAAGTTTTAGGAACATTTCTTTCTATAGTCTTGGGAGAAGGGATAAAAATTACTGATAGCTAATTTTTAAGGAGTAAGTGCCCTATTTCTTTTTCACAATTAATTAAATTATTAAAATGTGGAACATGTGGGCTCGGGTACAGGCTTGTGGTTCCATCCAAAGCAACACATAGCCTGTAAGCCTAACATCTGAGAGGTGACTGTAGGATCAGGAATTCTAAGCCATCCTTGGCTTCACAGTGATCTTTAGGCTGACCTTAGCTACATGAGACTGTTTCAAATAACAAACCAAATCAGGATTTATTGAAGATGTATTTGGAAGTAATACAGTAGCCAAAACACGTTCTAAGCTTTCAGTGGGATGGTGCTGGGGATCAAATCTAGGGCCCTTGACATACACATCCTAGGTAAGTGTCTAACAACTGAGCCACATCCACTGCCTGTGTTTTTGGTTTTTGTTGTTGTTGTTGTCGGTGGTGGTGGTGGTATGTGTGTGTGTGCGCCACAGAATTGTTATTCATCATAGGCTGGCCTGGAAATCACAATCCCCCTGTTTTCATTGATGTAATATTTTACACATGTACTACTAATCCTAGCATAACTGAATCCTGATTTTCTTTTTTTTTTGGTTTTTTTCGAGACAGGGTTTCTCTGTGTAGCTTTGCGCCTTTCCTGGAACTCGCTTTGGAGACCAGACTGGCCTTGAACTCACAGAGATCCGCCTGCCTCTGCCTCCCGAGTGCTGGGATTAAAGGCGTGCGCCACCACCGCCCGGCATGAATCCTGATTTTCAAATAATTTTTCAGGTGAAGCAAGAAAGACAACTAGGTTCTTTATCCAACTTAATTTGATAAAATTCCTTGTGAATATTTTGAGTTACAGCCTCTAAAAAGAACACTAAAAACTGGTTTCATTTTATCCATTTGATGATAAAGAATTATCTCCAGTCAGACAAGGGGCGCATGCCTCTACTCTTAGCATTCAGGAAGCTGATGCAGGAGGACTTCAAGTTTGTGGCCAGTATGATATGTACAAGATGCTTTCTCAAAACACAAAAACAAAATCCCAACTTAAATCTTTCCAATATTTCCTTAAAGTCATGGAAATCAGGGCACCTTTTATAGTGAGCATAGAAAAAGTAAATTCAGAACATAGCCAAAGTGTATCAGTGGCCTTGTCCTCATACATACAAAGTTCTCAGCATATCACAAGAAGAAATGGGGCCAGGATAATTACCCTGAACAGGCTCTAAGAGCCAAATGTTATAAACACACAAGCAATAAACAAATATTCCTGCTAGAGTAAGCACACCAATCATGTTTTCAGGAACTTTCACATGCCATGGCATACAGCAGACTACTCACAGGCGAGAGTTTCTGAATGAGGTCATGGGCAACATGGACGAGGTTCTTGTCTTCATGGAGACACTTCTGAAACTTTTTGCTTTCCTCGTCTTCTAGAAGATCAAAATCAATAGCAGCATCCAGCAAGGCCTGAATTAACCCCTTCCAGGACTTCAGGGCTGGGACCTGCGGGGCAACTGCAGCACTAATGCCTGTTCCAATCACTAGCACAAGTTCTCGAGGTTTCTTGGTCTTCAAGCTTGGAAGCAGCTTCCTGAAAAGGAAAAGGCACAAGAGGATTGGAGCATGCAGCAGACACCAGGTGCATCTGAAGACATCTGACAAACATGTAGCAGGCTCTCACTACTCAACAGCTAGAACTTGTTTATTTTGTTTTCTGAGACAGGGTCTCACTGTGTAGTCTTAGCTGGCCTAGAACTCACTATGTAGACCAGGCTGGCTTTGAACTCACAGAGATGTTTGCCTTGCCTCCCCAGTGCTGGGATTAAAAGCGTACACTTTATAATTTTTAGTTGTAAAAATGAGAATTCCAGTTTTTGACAGTTCTCCAAGTAGATTAAATGAAAGACCATAATATTATTTCAGTTCTTGCAGGAAGACAAAGTAATAACTATTTCAGGAATCCTGAAAAACAATCATAAAACCAACTTTCTCCTCCATTGTCCTCTCCAGCTAAGAAAACCACTAATATTACAACAGATTCAAATGTACTACCACTGAAGTTCTGCCAACTAAATTATTCTTTAAGCCAATGGTAATTTCAAAAGGACATGTTTGTTTTCAAAAAGAAAATATTTTCATACAAATTGATACTGTTTGTTGAGATATGAATATAAAATAAGGAAGACAATAAAAAACTTGATTCCAGATTTTATAAGCAAAGATAAAACTCAGCATGAAAGCCAAATCCAGAGGACAAATCTGTACATGGTTTTGTTCTAGATATCATTGAGCCAAAAAAAAAAAAAAAGAAAGAAAGAAAGAAAGAAGTTCTCAGCAGGCTTCTGAGACCATGAGCGCCTGGTGTTTTTTCCCACAACAAACAGCCCTCTCTCTGGCGATGAGCAGAGTCCTGCAGAGAGACTGCATGAGGACAAGCGTGTTGCAGCTTCCCTTCTCTCTCACTCTACCCTACACTGCAATCCTTACTTGCCTTACCCTCCTTTTCCAAATAGTACAATGAACAGAAACATGATCAACACAGACAAAACCCAAGAACAAGAGAACCCTTTGAAGTCTTGGGAGACAGACAACCTCTACAACTGCCTGTCCTACTCAGGTCTCTACATCCAGTCATTTAATAAATAGGAAAACCCTGAAACATGCAGAAACTAAAGATGGGCCCGTGTATAAAACAGCTTGTCTACTGGGGAAAAAATTGTTAACAGCTATTAGAAGCATATAATTGAGTGTGTTTTAAAAAGAAGACTCAAGATGATGAATGAAAATTGGATGTTAAGGCTGAAGTCCATAATCCCAGAATTTGGGAGTACTGACAGGAGGATTGGAAATTTAAGGCCAGATACAGAAAAGCCTGTCTCCAAAAAAAAGGTAGTGAATGGCATATAAACAAACATGCAAATATACGTAACTACTGAACACTTTCACAAAAGGGCTTCCAGTAAAAAAAGAAAAAAAAATGCAATTATGATCTCTACTTAAATCACTAAATAACCTAAAAAAATCCCAAAATACATTTATTTTTTAGTGTGTCTGTGTGTGTGTGTGTGTGGAGATCAGAGGACAATTTTGGGAGTTGCTTCTCTCTTCTCACCATGTTGATCCCAGGGACTGGACTCGGGACATCAGGCTTAGCATTACCTGCGGAGCCATCGCGACGGCTCTAGTAGTTATTTTTAAAGACAGTATAAGGCAAGATGGGGAGGGAAAATGAGGGGTCCTGGGAAGGGAAAAAAGCCTTTCACTGAAGAATATGGCTGGGTGTCAGAAACCTGGTCACAAGTGGCAAAGCCAAGATTCTCTATAGACCCAATATTCTATTTTCTAAGAGATATGTCAAACAAGGATATTAAAACAAACGAAACTACATACTTTCTTAAGATTAGGTTTGTCATCTTGACTTTAGATAGTAATAATATGCCTCTTCCATACCCAAATAAGACAAAACACCTCATAAAACTAGTTCACATTTATAAAAGGAAGCTCAATAAGAAGAAAAATAAGTAAAATTAGCTCATTTCAGTGTGTGTGTGGTATAGCTCAAGAGCGTTCTTTTTTTTTTTTTTTTTGTTTTTTTTTGTTTTTTTGAGACAGGGTTTCTCTGTGTAGCTTTGCGCCTTTCCTGGAACTCACTTGGTAGCCCAGGCTGGCCTTGAACTCACAGAGATCCGCCTGCCTCTGCCTCCCGAGTGCTGGGATTAAAGGCGTGCACCACCACCGCCCAGCTAAGAGCGTGCTTTTAAGATAGTGTCTCAGATAGTCCAAGAGTCCTTAAATTCCTGATCCTCCTTCCTCCATCTCA
This sequence comes from Peromyscus leucopus, assembly GCF_004664715.2. NCBI lineage: Eukaryota > Metazoa > Chordata > Mammalia > Rodentia > Cricetidae > Peromyscus > Peromyscus leucopus. The sequence continues at coordinate 37,467,263 of NC_051069.1, read as the reverse complement.
CAAGTGTGAGAATTATAGGCATGCACCACCTTACTCAGCTCAAACTTTACCAATTTTTAAGCTTTATGTAATCTTTAACCCCTGTGGTAAATTATACTCTGAGCAATATAACATAAAAAGCCATAGACTCATATGAACAGCCACTGTAAAGACACCTAAGTACAGTTCTCAAGGAGCTTACACTGAGTGAGTACTGTCCTTTCCCCCAAAAAAGCCCCCTCCCACAAGTCCCCATACTAAATTAGAATGGTGTACCCAAAATTCTTCTCTGCAGCTCTTGCGGTACGGAGGTCTCTAAAGTGTAACTCCTCGGCTATGGCAGCAGTGCTGAGCTGTAGCATCCTGCTACAGCATGGATAAAAAGTAGGGTAGGACAAGATGACAGCAGCGAGCAGACAACAGGCATCAGAAGGCACCATCACTTTACAAGTTCAGGACAAAACCCGATTCCCTTTGTAGAAGCTCAGGGATGCTCAGGCACATGCTCAGGTGGGCAGGCAGGTGGCACTAAAACTCAGCTGTAAGTCTGCAGAAAGTCAGCCAGAGGACGCTGCATTTGAGAACACCGTGCACAGTGCCAGGTGGGAGGGATTAACAAAGAATCTCCATATGAAATCTAAGACTTCTCCAACCAGTCTCCCTTGGGGCAAGCCTCCCAGACACTAGGTTTTAACCTTTTCTCTGCACCCAGTCTCCACAAATTCAAGAGATGGAAGGATTTCTCTGGGGAAATAGGGGCAGAAAAGACCCAGTTTTAGACAAGCTAGAAGCCCTCAACTGCCTGCTCCAGGCTTAATATTCAGAGGGAAGCTCATTAGCTTATTGTGATGATGAATACTGGTTGCCAATCTGACAGAATCTGGAATCAACTAAAGAAAAGCTCCTGGGCAAACCTGTAAGGAATCTTCCTAATCAGATTATTCAAAGTGGAAAGATCCACCCTAAATGTAGGTGGCACCTGGTGGCAGCCAGATTTAAAAAAGGAGGTCAGCATTGCCTTCCCATCCTGCTTACAAGTCCATCTACCCTGTCCATGCTTCAGTTCTTCACTGACATAATCATCTCCTTCTGCCCTCCAGTGTGGACGGAAGACCGATGGTTTTCCAGGAATCTATCCCTTAGGCCTTCAACACCAGACTGGGACTGCTGAGAAGCTCCTGGCTTCTCCACCTCTCCAATGTGACTTGAACTACTGCTGGACTACCCAGACTACACCATGTAAGCCAACCTAATAAACCCCCTTTAAAATACGTATTCATTCTATTAGTTCTATTCCTCTAGAGCAGTGGTTCTCAACCTGTAGGCTGTGACTCCTATTGGAGTTGTATGACCCTTTCACATGGGTCACATATCAGACATCCTCTATATCATATATTTACATTATGATTCATAACAGCAAAATTACAATTATGAAGTAACAATGAAAATAATTTTATAGTTGGGGTCCCCAGAACATGAGGAACTGTAAAAAGGGTCCTAGTATTAGGAAGGTTGAGAACCACTTATCTAGAGAACACTGACTAATATCTGCACTCACATAGACTCCTAACTGCTTTTCCATAGCTTAAATATGAATAGACAAACTATATGGTCACTTTACATTTGCAAAAGGCCCATGATAACCAGTACATACAAACAATCACTCAGGAGGCTAAGGCAAGAAGATGACACTTGTAAGCCAGCCTGGAGCTACCTAGTGACACCTTGTCTTCAAAAGGACAAAAACAGTAACAATAACAAAATTGAAGAAAATTAAAAATGTAACAGCAATTTTTAAAAACCCATAAGAAAAACTGAGAAAACCTTTAAGAAAGTAGACCTAAAACAAATAGTGCGCACGCGCGCGCGCGCGCGCACACACACACACACACACACACACACACACACACACACACAGAGGTACATGCCTGTAATCCAAGAACTCAGGAGGCTGATACAGGAGGACAGAGCTGGAGTTCAGGATGGGTTACATACAAAGACCTTGTTATAAAATAGTGAGAGATGGGGTGGGGGTAAGAGGTGGAGAGAAAACATGAACACACTAATGACAGAAGGATTGACATCTGAACAAAAGACAAATGTTTAATGAGAGTTTAATATCAGCTTAACACAGGATAATTACTTCAAAATGAAGTTATCAGGAAGCAGCTTGAAGGCATCATAGTATTTAGTTTCACACGATATGGTATTGTACAATTTTTTTGTGTTACTGAGATAATGTGATTTTTGTAAGATTTTAGTGAGCAAAGACAGAAGAGATCACACAATACAAAAACTAGTGTTTTGATTTGGGTCTGGAACACCCCCTGGCAAGGTTCAAGCACCAAAGGTTTGGTTTCCAAGGCAGTAGTCAGTGTTCAGAGCTGGGGTTTTTGGAAGGTAACTTATCACTGGGTTAATCCACTGATGGGTTTGCAATGTGAAGGCATTACTGACACTGGTAGAGACTGAGTCACAGGGCCGACTTGGAGGCAGGCACTCACTAGACAAGAGACCTGAAAGAACGGTATCCTGTTTCTGGACCCTTCTTCCCTGGCTCTCTGATTCCAGCAGGCAAAAGATGGGCAACTCTGTTCTACACATCCTTGAATGACAATCCACTTCACAATACTCTTAAGAGAAATGGAGCCAAGAGACCATAAGCCAAAATCTCTGAAATTGTGACCATAACACCACTTCCTCTTTTAAATTCATTTCTAAAACAACTGCTCTTCACCACAGACTGTCTATCTTGGTAAGAATACTTTTCTCTGTTACCAGAGAAATGAGTGGCACTGTCAAAATTTTAAGAAAGCAGTATTTCCTAGCTAAAATTCTATTCTCAGCCATACCATTAAGTAAATGTAAGGACATGACAAAGCCATTTCAGTATCTCTACAATTCTTCCCTATGTATTCTTACTAAGGAAGGCACCTGAGAGTGTACTTCAGCAAAATGGAGCACAAATAAAATGCAGGAGACTAAGGAGCTGACTGTCCCAGGGTTGAGTCCAGAGGTAAGAATCCATGGAATCAATTAAACTTTAAAGTTTCCAACATTTTTCAGCATATGACAGATTAATTCTCCTGTCAGCATCTGAAGAGGAAAGGAACACAGAAAATAAAAAAACCCAAGACGCTCTTCAGTGATATGGAGGTTAAAAAAATGCACAAAAGGAAATAAAATCATAACACTTTACTTAATACTATTTATGGGTTGTTTGGTTTTTCAAGACAGGTCCTCACCACACAGCTCTGGCTGTCCTGGAACTTGCTATGTAGACCAGGATGGCCTTGAACTCACAGAGATCTGCCTGCCTCTGCTTCTGTCTCCCGAGTGCTGGAATTAAAAGCATCATGCCCAGTTTATGAATACCATGTATAAAGACATAATAATGTAAATCTTGAGAACTCGTTGATCAAATACAGATAAACATATGGGAGATAAGGGTGAAACCTGTGGGGCACCAACACAGAGGGAGGATGCAGGAAAGCAAGTGGAATCCTTATCTTCTGTTACTAGAGAGCACGCAGCACAACATAGCATTTAAAGTGTGTGCTGTCAGCTGCATACCTGCAATCTCAGCATCTGGGAGGCTGAGGCAAAACTTCTAGACTGGCTGGGCGGTGGTGGCGCACGCCTTTAATCCCAGGACTGGGGAGGCAGAGCCAGGCGGATCTCTATGAGTTCCAGACCAGCCTGGGCTACAGAGTGAGTTCCAGGAAAGGCGCAAAGCTACACAGAGAAACTCTGTCTCAAAAAACCAAAAAAAAAAAAAAAAAAAAAAAAGAGTTCTAGACCAGCTTGGGCTTTGTAGCAAGACCCTGTCTCACATCAAAAACAAAACAGATGTCAAGATTAGAAAAAATAGAAAATTAATCTCTGATGAGTAGCATATTATGAGCTTTAAAGTAACAAATTTTAAAAGTATGTACATATATTACCTTAATAAAAAATTAAATCCAAAGTAAAAATAATTTAGTCTTTTAAATGAAGGCCATATTAATCAGTGAAAACACCTATAATTCAGGGTAAGTATCTCCCACTAAAGGTAATTGTTCTGTTCCTCTGATTCCCTTTCTCTTGTTTACCTGGGCTTTTTGGTGGGGGGTTCGCCATCATTGAAGTATTCCAAAATCTTGTCTATATCAGAGGCCTGGCTCCCTGTAGAAGCCATCCAGTTTCTAAAATAGATTAAACATCATGTACCATGATTAGATCCGTAAAGCACACCATTTACAACAGCACATACATTAAGCATTTCATAAGTCATATACCCATTAAGGTAGTATAGGGTGTCCTCTGCTTAACAGAAATCCATTAATTAATGAGCAACCAAGGTTAAGGAATGAAATTAGTCTAAGACAAGTAGTCTTGAAATTACAACTTTCATTGTATCAGTGCTCCATATTGGCATACTGCTTCTGTTCCTGAGAATCCCTTGCTCCCAACTCCCACCAAAACCCAGCTATGACAACTCAGGCGAGTCATTGGCCATCACTCTGTGGAACTGACATAAGACAACTTGGGAATCACTGAGGACATCAAACAACCCACAGATCAGTGTGCTAACGGCGCTTAATTATCCACCTACACTTGGCAATACAATGAGCAACACCACTTGTTCACTGTTAGACATTCTTTGTTGTTAACTGTCCCCACAGGCTGAAGACACGTCTCTCTCACTAAACACGGAGGGGATTTTACTCAAGTCACCGTGGTAAGTGGTAGAGGTATTAAGCAAAGAGATGTGAAAGACAATGAACATCAGTTGCTGGGATACCCAGTACAAGAGTTACTACAGACCAAAGAACTACAACGGATTTTAATTGCTTAAAACTTTAGTATACTGGTGACATTTAAAGACTGATATTAGCAACTTTTGTTTTGTTTTTTTTGAAACAGGGTTTCTCTGTGTAATACCCCTATCTGTCCTGAAACTCGTAGACCAGGCTGGCCTGGTTCTCACAGAGATCCACCTACCTCTGCCTTCCAAGTGCTAGAATTAAAGGTGTGCGACACCACCGCTTGGCTTTTTTTATTTTCTTTTTTTAGTTGTATGTGAGTATGCATATGTTGGTGTGTCTCGGGATGTGTGTGGAGATCAGAGGATAGCTTTTAGGGTCTGGTTTCTTCTCTACCATCTGTGGTGTCCCAGGGATCAAACTCGGATTGTCAGATTTGGCAGCAAGTGCCTGTACCTGCTGAGCATCTCACTGACAATGTAGAAGATAATAGAGTTCTGGATATGTTACTATGCCCCACTGTTACTATCAGGACTTTACTATTAGAAAGCTCATTATTTATTAAAGCCATGTGTAGAGTTTTCTCTTGTAAACAGAAGGCTTAGCTCCTTATCCCATATTCCATTTCACATAATGACATTTCTTTGATATTATAGTCATCAGGGAACTAGGGAACAGAAAAGCCACAAAAGTTAGGACATAGATCACCTTTCTGGTAAAATCTTTGATTCTGATCACAAGAAAGCAAGGCCCTGGGAAAATAGGTCAATCACCAAAGCTGGAAATCTTGCCTTCACTTAAATATCTGCTATGACTGTTAAAAGGATACTGTAAATTCTTAAAAATAAAATAAAGTCAGCCTTAAACAAAAGTACATGTTTTCTAAGAACAGAATATCTCTGGGGGCTTCTTCTATTATTTCAAGTAGGAAACAGCTAAATAAAGTCAAAGTTAACTTTCCTAGACACCATGTGAATGCTGGGCGCTCAGTAAGTACACCACTGTAGTGGTATGTAAAGTAAAGCCTTTATGTCTGGCTTTGAGCAGGATGTTTCAGAAAGCCTTTGTTACGTTTGGGTTAATCAGTAGAGGCTGAGAAATTATTTTCAGACTGTTTAAATCTTGAAGAACTGTTGTCTTTCTGGAGACTCTGCATTTGGTGCTGCTACATGAGAGCTTGCAGCTACACCGACCTGGTCCTAAGACACTCCTGGCAGACCTGGATTCTTCCTTTTGATTATGTCTTGCCATAGTCAAAAGAGACTGAGATTTCTGTGGGTTCTCTGCTCTAACAGGCAGCAAGAGCAAGATGACATTGATAGCTGGAGCCTTTCCCAGCCCCTATTAACCTTGTGTATGTTTGCATAAAGTAACTGGAGTGAGCTAGCTGGGTGTCAGTCTTTTTTAAGAAGGCTGAACCCTTCTGCCCCTTCGGAAGATGAAGGCTTAGCATTTGGGTGAGCTTCTCTCTCTACTGCGGCATCTATGAGCAACATCAAAGAACACACTGACAGACTTCCTTAAGTGTGTGTTTCACTTCTTAGAGGCTAAAAAGCTTTCTATTTACTGACAGTCAGGACTTGATCATCACTAAAATATTTTCATCAAGTTCTAACTTATAGAAGTCATTTTCTAACATTTATGTTTTATGGAGAACCAGTGATAAAAAAAAGTAGTTTTTTCTTTCATACATACCACAATCTCTCAGTTTGGGGATATGATTTAAAGTAACACTAAGGGAAGGCAAGCATATTTATGTCCTCTCGCCCTCATAAACACGGTTCTGTAAACCCATCACTTAAACAAATTAAACCCAGCCAGCGCAGTGGCACACACCTTTAATCTCAGCACTTGGGAGGCAGAGTCAGGCAGATCTCTGAGACCAGGCAGCCTGGTCTACAAAGCAAGTTCCAAGACAGCTAGGGGTACACAGAAAAACCCTGTCTTGAACCCCCTCCCCACCCCACCCCCCCAAAAAAAACAAAAAAAACCCAAATTAAACCTAATCATTGAGCACCGAGAAATGTAAAGTAAATGGAACTTAATGTAAATTTTGAAGCCTGGAATATTTAGAACTTAGTGTTCAATTCAAATACTAACCCAGTTTTGTTTAAAAATTAACAACAACAAAAAAAGGCCAGGTGGTGGTGGTGGTAGTGGTGCATACCTTTAAACCCAGTAGTGGAGAGGACGAGGTAAGCAGAGTTTGAGGCCAGCCTGGTCTACAGAGTGAGTTCCAGGACAGTTAGGGCTACACAGAGAAACCTTGTCTCAAAAACCCTAAAACACGGGTAATGCCTGGGGGGCACTCACCAACCTAAGACAGAGCACCTGTATGGCCTGGGCAGGTGTCTCCATGACGGGTAAGGTGACGTGCTGACGTCCCACGCAACCCAAGTCAGAAGCTCATTTTTTAATAAAAGGGGGACCTGCAGGGCCCTGGCCCCTGTTTTGGGTAACTGTTGCCTTGCTTGGGGACCTTGACCTTGATATCCTCCCAATGCTAATTCCCTGCCAGGTTCCACCCTCCTGAATGCTTAAGGGAAGTTCCTTGTCTGTGTATCCTGAATAATGGGCGTTAACAGCTTAGATGCAAGATTGTAAAACATCAGTAGCAAACTTCTGCCCTCCGGGGTCCTCCCATTGTGCTGTAAGCCTGTATTTAACCTCCTACCTCCTTCAAGAAATGACATTCGACATTTAAAATTATATGCAATTGAATGAATACTGGGAATGTAATCTATGAATACCACAAATGTGATTAATATCATGAGTGTAAGTAATGAATATCATGAGTGTAATTAAAAAAAAAAAAAGAAATAGCAAAGAACCAAAGAATTAAAGTGCAAGCTATGTAAAATCCCCCCCCCCAAAAAAAACCTAAAATAAAACAAAAAGCAAAATTAAAAATTGCTGGGCAGTGCTGGCATAGAATTCAAGAGCCAGAGGCAAGCAGAGCTGCACAGAGAAACCCTGTCTTGAAAAACAAACAATAAAACCAAATTTAAAAAATATCACTACTTATCACAGGCCATGAAAAATCTATAAATATTAGCTCACTTAATTCCTACAACCTTATTATTAGGTTTTACAGATTGAATATCTCTTACCTGAAAATCCCAAATCCAAAATGTTCTAAAGTCTAATCCGCTGATAAGATGCCATCAAATACAAAATTTCACACTTGACATTATGTTATAGCAAAAATGCAGGTACACTAAGAAAACTGTACACAACACTATCAGGCTATATGTATATAAAGAATAAATTAATACTGTGTTTTAGACTTGTGTCTCATCTCTAAGATACCTCATTATGTGATAAAAAACATTAAAAACAAACAAAAAACTCAAACTATTTCTGGTCTCAAATATTTCATTTAAAGGAGTCTCAGCCTGCATCATCAGCCTACTTTATGGATGAGAAACCTGTGACACAAAAGGTTGGTACTTAGTCCCAGAATTCAAACCATAGCCATTCTGCCTTGCAACGCCCACCATGCTCTCAGTAACACTACTACCAACTAAAATGTTCTCCAACTACTAGTTTCTCAGTCTTAAAGTCCGAAACTAATTTTTTAAGTGCTAAGATTGTAGCAAGCAGATTTACTTAAAATAACTCTGTGTAGAGCTCAATGGGCATGTCATAATTAGTCATGGTGGAGGCATGCACTCATGCAGCCTGCTCAGTTTGGAAGTTGGAAGAACTATTTTTTTTTTCTGTTTTTGCTTTTTATTTTAGTTACACGTGCTTTCCAATGTTGGATCCTAAGCTTTTTGACAGCCCACAGGAGCTGAAACTGTGCTTCAGTAGACATCCTCCTGGGAGTAGCATTACAAACAGCCCTGCTCTCATGGCTAAAAGAACCAAACAGGTCAGATCCTCCTTACCTAACCCTTGTTCAGTGAAAATATAAACTGTATATGTGACATGCAGCTTGTAGTATAGAATCCTCAGCAGCCGTCTGAAGCTGTGTGGTTGTCATGAGGTAACTCTGTTCTTGTACCTACTTGATATTAAAGCCGAAGTGTAAAGCTCTCAATCATTCTTAAGGGAAGTCTTGGGAACCAATCATACCTTAAGTAAAACTAGAACTTTTCTGGCCATGGTGGCATGCACTTTGAATCTCAGCACTCAGGAAGCAAAGACAGGAGGCTCATGAAGAGTTTGAGGCCAGCCTGGTTTATGCAGTGTGTGGAAGAACTATTTTTTACACACCTCTTACTGCTGATGATCACCAACAGAACTCTAGACTAATTCTGCCATTTCTCTGGGAAAATGCATCATCAGCTTTGCTGTGTTCTCATCCAGACCACTGGTTAATTTCTGATGCTTTCTTTACAGAACCTTTCTGCAAGCTCATTTCAGCGGCTATAGTTTAAGAAAATTAAACATGCACAACGGGCTCTGACTGGAATGTTGTAGGTTCTATTACTGAGAAGCTGAATGAAAAGTAATTCTGTATGCCCTTATCACAGCTGGTCATCCACTCATCTTGTTTTCCAATGGACTAGTATTTTGCCCTCAGTCAAGGATGTCTCATATGAGATATCTCCCAAATGTATACCCCAGTGCATATGTTACAAAAATCATATCTTATTCATTCTAGAGCATTGTTTGGGGGGGCAATCCCTTTTATCATTTATCCTAAACAGTATGCAGTGCTGCTAAAAAGCCTCAAAGGTAAGTATGGAAATCTGGTACAGCATTCCTAACAGGTATCAACTAGTTAGTTCACACATGAATTTCTCTCTATGAGATTATTTCAGCTTCTATTTCAGTAGAATTTGCTATGTGTAAGGAGTGAGCTAAGTCCTGAGTGAATGTATGTTGTTGACATGGGTACAGTCATGCCAAGGGTCTGTCAGGGACCCCAATAGGAGTAGAAAAGCCTTGCCCAGGTGAGGCTCAATGGCAAAGCCTTCCTCTGGTCTAACTGTCAAAGTTAATAGCATTTGCAGAAAATGTCCATTATAGCTTTCCACCTTCAGATATTTAAGGCCTGAAGACTTCTTTCTCTCCTACAGAGATGGCTCCTACTGAGATTAACTAAACATGCCTCCTTGTTCAGCTGTATGAATAACTCTTCTCCCCTGTTTAGCTATATAATAGAAAACACACTGAGCTTGGGGTGAGGAGCTGGCTTTGGCTTCTCCATTAGAGACCCTAGATCAGCCAACCCCAGCTTTTCTTTCTGTGTGTCTGTCTTTTCTTGATTTCCTTGCTGCCCTAGTCAGGTCTTGTAGCCATGAAGAATACAGGAGCTACATATAGTTGAAGTAGAAACACTTTTCTGACACAAGTAAACAGTGGCATTACCTGTGGCAGTGTCCTCAAAATTCCAATGACTGCTAAGTCACTGAGAAATCCTTCAAGGCTAACAGAGCATAGCAAAGTCAGTCAGATGCCCACTGAACACTGAAAAAAAGTGATAGTGATGTCATTTACAAAACTTTCAGGCCAAAATCTTCAAATAAGATAGAACTTAGCAGTCTTGTAATCCCTGATCCTGAGTGGTAGAGACAGAGACAGAAGGATCGAGTTCAAGGCCGGCTTCAGCTACATAGTGAGTTCAAGGTCAACCTCGGCCACACAAGACCTTCCCTTTGATTTTGATTAAAAATCAAAGAAAGACAGAGCATTTATAATTTGCAACCTGTCATCTTGGTAGAAATAGAGCTGGAGGTGGTGGATTCAAGATAACCTAAGAAAAACCCTGAAAGAAATGGGGAAAGAGAGTAGAGAGAAAAGGGACTGGTTATCTGGATGATAGATAGGTTGGCATTTAATAACGGACCCAGGATCTGAAACCATCAGAATCCTAGCAGCTCTGGCTTTCCCAGCATCTTGGAAGCAGCACAAAGGGCAAACCCTGGCTCTTCCCTGCACTCAGCATTCAGCTGGGTCTTCTAGCTACTTCCTCATTCCCACAGGCTTCCAGCATATGCACAGTACTCAACGGAGCCAAGCCCCATGCTAAAAGGAACTTGGAATAACACTGTGTGATAGATGGGCAGATGGAATAAGTCAAGTGGAGGGAAAGTCCAATATTTGGGCGGGGGGATTGCCGGAAAGCAAAGGATTTACAAATAACTAGTATAAAAGACTGGTGCATTCCTTGCAGCTTCTCTATCTTTGTTTATGAAAAATGAAACATTAACTGGAAAAAAGAACACGTTTACTTCTGCAGCAAAAAAGGTTAACTTTTTTTTTTTTTTTTAAAGGGAAACGATAGTCATCCTATGTCTTGAGAAAAACCCAAAACTCCTCTGATTGTGGCTATTGGACTAATTCCAACACATCTGTGTTTTAGCAGCTGTCAGGGAAGGAAGGAAGGAAAAGATGCCCAGTATAAGTAAGGTAACACAAAGGAGCATTCTACAAGCTTGTTGAATGGAACATATTCAATAAAATACTGGCCTGGATAGTTGATAAATTCAGTCCACAATGTACAGTGCAGTTTTTCCTATCAGTGTACAAAAGCAAGCTCGCTCTATCTTCCTAAGATTCATACAGAAATAGAAATGACATCCAGTGAGCAGGCATTTGATTGCTCTCTGTAACCCAGACTTGAAATTTTTCCTCTACCCATGGTTATCTTAGCTCCTATCATTATTTGTAAGCAGCATGCCAGAAACCCCCGACTTTTGTCAGATAATCTCTGCATAAAACTCATTTCTTGAAAACTGGCTGCTGGTAACATGATAGCTTGATGTTACTTATTCTTTTACCAACACTCACTCACATCCAATATGAAAAGAGCCTCATTAGTGGCAAGGCTTCTGAAAGACCCAAATTCCAATAAGTCATATTTCACTCAAGCCCCAAATAAATCATATTGGTATTTCAGGATCATGACCTTAGATGTTCTTTTTATCAGTCATATTTTAATTATGTAGGTGTTTTGCCTGCATGTATATAGAGTGCTTACTTTCAGAAGCCAGAGGGTGTCAGATCACCTGGGACTGGAGTTACAGATAGTTGTGAGCTGCCATGTGAGTGCTGGGAATCAAACCCAGGTCCTCTATAATAGAAAGCAGTGTTCTTAACCACTGAGCCATCTTTCTAGCTCCTTTATCAATTATTTTTAATTATAAAGCCAAATTGATAGCTCAGTTAATAAAGTGCTTGCCTTGCAAGCACAAGGACCTTAGTTCAACCCTTCAGAACCTACAATTTTAAAAAGCAGCTATGGTGGTACACACGTGTAATCCCATTACCAGGGAGACAGAAACAGGTGATCCCTGGGGCTTGCTGGCCAGCAAACCTAGCATATTCAGCCAACTGAGGAAGGTCAATGAGAGATCCTGTCTCAACAAACCAGGTGGATGGCTCCTGAGGAAAAATATCTGAGGCTGAACTCTGGCCTTCATATGTACGGGCAAATGTGCATGTGCACCTAAGCATGCATGCACATGAGGGGTGGAGGGGGAAGATGCACATACGCATATATACAATCAAGTCCAATTTACTCATTACAATACTACTTACATTTGAGTTCACATATATATTAAACATGATATTATAATAGATAAGTCAGAAACTTATCACAGGCTTGCTGTGTATAAAAACCAATTTCCAGAACACACAAAGGGTTTTACTAATAAGCTTATTTGAGTACAATTTTTTGTTTTCATTTAGCAGCTTTAAATGTCTATTACATGCTAGGCTCTTGAATTCTCTACTTCAAATGGAAATAGAACTGAAGTTAAAGAGGTTGTTACATGTCCTTTTAAGGAAAGAGGGTAGTCAGGCATGGTGGCACAGACCTGTAACCCCAGCATTCCAAAGATGGAAGCAAGAGGATCTTGAGGTGGCAGCCAGCTGGGCTTTGTAGAGAGACCCTAGCTCCAAGAAAGTAAAGTGGGAGAACAGTTCGGTCTGGGGAGAGAAAAGGTATGCTGAATTTCAAGAGTCCTTCTGATTTTTAGTTATATGAACATGTGCCACTTTCCTGTGTGTGTGTGTGTGTGTGTGTGTGTGTGTGTGTGTGTGCTATTAGTAGAAAGAATAATGTTTTGCTTCAGACCCATGTTTCTGAACACTCTCTAGTAATTTTATTTCAGCTCCAACCTCCCAGCAAACTAACCTAGAAACAACGAATGGCAATTTGCAGAATAGGATTCCAATAGAAAGCAGTGATAAATGGAGAAAGCATATAAAAGTTTTACAAAGTACAAAAGGCCACTATAATCATGACACAAAATTCAGAACATTAAGAAAAGATGAGCTGTGGGACATGATGGCTAGAGTAGCCCCAGGATCACTTTGAGCAGATTACAGAGCATGGTTCTTTATAAAGAGCATGGACATTTGAAACAAGGCATTTCAATGCACAGAACACAGTTGATAGACACAGCTCTGCTGATTTTCTACTATGGCCAGTGACGATAATTCAAGACTTAAGAATTAAGAAGCAAATAGAAAATTTCACTGTATGAAAACAGAAAATACTTATCACCAAATAAAAACATTTAGAAGATTTGGTACTACTGAGCTAGAAAGAACAGGGAACATGATAAAACCTGATTATGCATATTAGGTAAATGCTCTACCAATGAGCTATATGCCCAGCCATCTTTAATCCCAAGACCTGGGAGACAGAAACAGGCAGATCTCTGAGTTCGAGGACAGCCTAGTCTATAGAGTGAGTTCCAAGATAGCCAGGGCTACACAGAGAAACCCAGTCTTAGAAAACAAAAACAAACAAAAGGCAGTTTTCCCCTTTACTAAACCTAATCTTAACCCTCTCACTGTTTGTCTTATCAACAAGTGTCCTTAGCATCTTTTCCATAAAACAGACTTTAGCCTTATAATCCGGCAATCTGTAAGTGGAAATGATCGAATCCACTCTTCCCTCTCTGAATTATGGAGATGAAAAACAGTACTCTGGGCATACCAGGCACATACTTTACCGCTGAACTACATCCCCATTCTAGAATGGTAGAATTTTTAGTTTGGGGGCTTTTTTTGTTTTGTTTTGTTTGTTTGTTTTTTAAATGCTGGGTCTATACGCATGTAATCCAATTCCACTGATTTACTTACAAGACACCTGTTTGTTCAGCTGTACGATGAAGTGAACTTAAACTGCATTACTTTGTTAAGATTTCAAGTTAAGACATGAGTGTAGGTATTTAGAGACTGCATCTGTAGAATAATTGTGGACTGGAAGTTCCACCCCTAACTACTGATTTACTTTGACTTATGAACTTCTTGAAGCTCAGGAGAAACTCATTTCTAGAAAGCTGACACATCCAGTCCCTCTCTGAAGCCTCTACAGAATTCCTCAAATAGGCTTGTGCACTCTAGCCTCAAGGTCTGTCTTTACTCAGACTGTTCTTCCCCGTCTATATGCACAGGCCACCAAACTTTTATTCCAATCGTACCTGATGATCTGAACTACCCTCCTGTGTCTGACTCACAAGGGCTCTGGGGATCTTAATACTGGTCCTCACGCTTACACAGCAAACACTGTGTCCTGAGTCATCACCACAGTCAAGGGGGATTTTTTTTTTTTAAAGATTTATTTATTTATTATGCATACAGTGTTCTGCCTGCATGTATGCCTGCACGCTAGAAGAGGGCACCAGATCTCATTATAGATGGTTGTGAGCCACCATGTGGTTGCTCGGAACTGAGCTCAGGACCTCTGGGAGAGCAGCCAGTGCCCTTAACCTCTAAGCCACCTTTCCAGTGCCAAAGGTGAATTCTTAAAAGTAGAACTCTTTCTGTCAAGTGACTCGGGGGTATCAGTATTTGGGGGCAAGAAACTAGTGTTTCTTATCTCAAAACAAACTGGGTTAAATAAAAGCATTCCATGACTTCTCATCTGTGATTAATAAAATTAAATTCCTCATCATGGTTATAAAGCCCTAGCTCCACCCACCATTAGCACTTCATTCAGCCCCCTCTCCTCTTTTGGAGCCCCCCTTGTTTCAATGCTACCAGTAGGCTGCCTGTCCACCCTTCTCCTCTAAGTGCCTCTGCTATACTCTGACCCCTTATTTGTATCTTTTTGTTTGTTTTTTCTTCCGGAGCTGAGGACCGAACCCAGGGCCTTGCGCTGTATCTTTTAACATTTGCAATTACTGGCCTCTCCCACAAGAGTAACCATTCTTTTGGGATAAGTAGAAGTTCTATCATCTGTTCCTAGGCCCATTTCTATTACACAGTGTTTTAAGCAACAAAGTAAATGTTCAAATATTTGCTGATTCAACAATTGTGTACCTACTATGACAGTTAAAGTCTAGAAGGTAAACTGATGAAGAGAGAATAAGGTCACATAAGACTTGGATGACAGTCTACCAATGTGTTTGATAAAACGGGGCTACATGTACTCAACTCAGTCTATTTCTAGTTTGTAGCTACCTCTGATTATATTCTGCATATGCCTGTAGGATTCAAAAGGATCATTTTATTAGTCATAAGTTGTTGAATTTTCATGTTCAAATATATATTAAATGTCAAACAGTGTTAAAATTACCATTATTGCATCCAGCTTACCTCCCTAAAACACTACATAGCACTTACACTTTGTTCAATACTATTCCTCTCTGAAGAAGATTCTGTTATCATTATGCATGACAAATACCCTAGACAATGAAAGTGATTACAAAGCTTGCTAAATAAAAGTCACCTGACTATTATGCAGTAGTCAGGGAACAATGAGTGCAGAGTCAACTTTGTTAAGACAGTGCAATAATGTCTCAGCACAGTAGACATAGTACACTGACTTCAAAGTCAGTCCTCTTATGACACAATGACATGTGATAGTATCTCAACTGATGAATAAGACATAGGCTATTTCCTTGGAATGTCTAGCCTCTAGTGACAGAACACCATAGCCATGCAGGTTAAATACACACACACTAACACTGAGGAGGAACATGTGCTCATTGAACCCTTTATAGGAAATGAAATCCTAAAGACAAAATTCAGAGACTGTGTTGCTGTTTATCTTCCTTTCCCCCCAGAAGCACCTAGCACTTAATTCCATTCTCATCTTTTCCTAGTTTCCCTTCCATCCCCCAGTGAAAGAGCACTCTCTCTTTAGCCTCCAGGGTACAAGGTCTGAAGGAACCCTCCTCCAACTCCACACATTTCTTTCTCTCCCCATCACAGTATTCTTATGGTCTAAAGTACCAATTAACCTGGAGAGATTCCTGGCCCATGTCACTACTGTGCTTCAGGCCCGTGAGACACAACTTTCAAGTTCAGTGGGACTGTACTTAGACACATGTGGTTCTTTGAGACAGACAGTATGTCAAACTAAAGGTCAAAATAGTTTAAAAATTATTCTGTGCCACAGACCTCTGAATGACAGAGATAATCTCTACATGTTAAAATTATGGGCAATTGCCTCTTTCTTTTGGTCTGAAATACCAACCTAAGTGTGTACTGATTTTATAAAAACCATTTTAACAATCCTTTAAGAACAAAAGAATGAGTCGGGCGGTGGTGGCGCACGCCTTTAATCCCAGCACTCGGGAGGCAGAGGCAGGTGGATCTCTGTGAGTTCGAGGCCAGCCTGGGCTACCAAGTGAGTTCCAGGAAAGGCGCAAAGCTACACAGAGAAACCCTGTCTCGAAAAACCAAAAAAAAAAAAAAAAAAAAAGAACAAAAGAATGATATGACTAAACATGCCATCTTCAACTACCACAATAATCTCTGCAAGACTTCTGTCCTAATAAGAATCAATTTTAGCTGGGCGGTGGTGACGCACAACTTAATCCCAAAACTTGGGAGGCAGAGGCAGGCGGATCTCTGTGAGTTGGAGGCCAGTCTGTTCTACAAAGTGAGTTCCAGGACACACAGAACTGTTGGACAGAAAAATCCTAACCCCAAACCCAAACCCAACCAAACAAAAAAATCAACTTAAAAAAATAGTATTTTGTGTGATATATAAATAAGCTGAGAGTCTAAAGTACTGTTTAGATTAGAAAAAAGAATCTGAAAGCGCCACACACACAAAATAGAGATTATCATCTCCATAGAGCCCACCAAGTGTTAGCTCGGAAGAAACAGCTCCGAAAGCATTGCTTTGCCCAGCAGGCCACAGCAGTCTCCAAGTGGCCTGTGAAAAAAACCAAAGGGGGAACAATTATGAGAGCAAAGCAGGCTAGGGAAACCTACAAACACACTGTATATATAATAACGAGCTTAGGAGGCCAGTGAAGACAAGGGAGGGACTCCCAGACAGTGAGCAGCCACGGAGGGTAGGTGGCACCTCTCCTGTACCTCGGAGAACAGATCCTGTGTAGACATTAAGGAAAAACTATAAAGTTATAATGAAGCAGTTATGTAGAAAAGGCAAGAGGGCTGGCTCACTGGCAAGAGTACTTATTGCTCTGTAGGAGACCCAGGTTCGGTTCCCAGCACTCACATGGGGCTTCATAACCATCCATAACTCCAGTTCTAGGAGATCTGATGTCTTCTTTTGATTCTGAGGGCATCTGGCATGAACATGGTACACAAACACACAGGCAAAACACTCACACACATATAATGTTTTCAAAAAGGAGCACAAAGCACCTGATAATCTTGGCTCCATGTTCATATCAATTCAAAACTTCCTTCCTTAGAGTGCCTTTGCTTCAGGCTATCATATTCTTATAACCCCTTTCATACTATTTTCCTGCTTTCCTCCACTGACCTCAGTATCTTAAAAACATTCAGTGCTGGGCATGGTTGTGTACACCTTAACCTCAGTACTCAGGAAGCCAAGGCAGAACATCAAAAGCTGGAGGTTGTGGCTGGAGAGATGGTTCAGCAGTCAAGAACACTGGCTGCTCTTCCAGAGGACCCACATAGACTCCTAGCACACACGTGGCGGCTCAGAGCTGTCTGTAACTCCAGTTCCTGGGGATCTGATACCCTCTTCTGGCCTCCTCTGGCACTGCATGTATGTAGTGAACAGATGTCCACAGGTGCAAGCAAAACACTCATACATGTAAAAGTAAGTAATGGTTTGGGTTTTTTTTTGTTTTTGTCTTTTTTTTTTTTTTTTTTTTTTTTTTTTTTTTTTTTTTTTTTGTGGGTGGGCAGGGTTTCGAAACAGAGTTTCTTAGTGTAACAGCTCTGGCTGTCTTGGAACTCACTTTGTGGACCAGGCTGGCCTTGAATTCACAGAGATCCGCCTGCCTCTCCCTCCCAAGTGCTGGGATTAAAAATGTGGGCCACCACTGCCCAGCTGTAAGTAATGTTTTTAAGGGTGGAGGCCAGGTTTTTTTTTTTTTTATACAAGACCCTGGCTTAAATGAACAAACAAATACAATTTAAACAGAGCAAGATGTGGTGGGACCTACTTATAATCCCAGCTACAGAGGTAGAAGCAAGCAGGTTCAAGGCCAGCCTGGCAATTTAGCAAGAATCTTGTTTGTATAAGATAATGGAGGAAAGGTCTGTATGGCTCAGCAATAGAGAACTTATCTAGGAAGTGTAAGGTCTAGGGTTTGCTCTCCATAGCTACAGGAACAAGCCACACTGGAACATAGCTACAGGAACAGCACACTGCTCCCCAGCTGGCTGGGGCTGTGAGGCACCAGGATGATGAGAGGGAGCCCATTGAGAAGGCAGCTCTCTAGCTCCACCCCATGGGTGAGACGCCTATGGATTCTGGAACAGTAAGAAGCACTTGCCAGTGACTTCTAATCTCAAGCTTTTCAGGCAGTGTTAAAAAGGCTGTGCTGACTGGCCTTCTGATAACAGTTAAAGAAACTTACGGATAATTTGTGTTTTTCTTTGCTATGTATAGATATCACTGTGCCCACTCCCCTGACTTTAGTCATTAAGCAATTAATAGTTTCTTTTCAAGTATTATCATTAAAATGATAAGAATTTTATAAACCATAAAACCAAGACTGAGACAGGGGAGAAGACTGCAGCAGCTAAGAACTTTCAATCAATTTTTGGAGATGGGAAACAGAAACTTTAGTGCAGATCTAAAGATATATATGGATTATCATAAAGTCTACTCACTGCAATTTTCCTCACCCACTGCTAAGTCAGAAAACAATTTCATTTTCTCTACCTCCCAAATCAAAGGTTTAGAGAAAAACAAAATGGAATTTTAAATAACTTGAGTCAAATACAACCAGGATCATTAGCCTGCAAAGAAATCACAAGATAAAGGAGTTCATTTGTTTCTCAAATTACTAAGTGCCTACTAAGTGCAAGGCCCTTCTCTACAATGGCAACAGAACAGAACAAAACCAAACCCATGCCCTGGTGAAGCCCACAGTAGTAGTGAGGGTAAGCCTGGTAAGAAATGCTCCAGGAAACAGGAAGGAAAAGGGAGACAGGGCCTGACTTTAAACAGAGAGGGCACCTCAACCAGGTGCTCCCAGGCCAGCCTGGAGAAGGAGCATGTCACTGCCTATTAGAGGCAGGATACAACCAGGCAGAGAATTTCCAGTGAAAACTCTCCAATCACTTGTAGGAAATGGAGCTAATGCAAAGATCTGAGAACAACCTAAAGAACTATGATGGACCCACCTGCAGCCTATCACATCCATATAGCAAGAGTAGACTATAACTCTGGCATGGTAGCACACACTTTAATTCCCAGCACTTACGAGGGAAAGGAGGATCAAAAGTTCAAGATCAGACTCAGTTACTTAGTGAGTTCAAGGCCAGCTTAGACTACAGAGAGAGAAGGGAGTGGGTAAGGAGAGGGGAGAAAGGGAGGAGAGAGGTTAGGAGAGTGGGATAGAGAAAGAAGAAAGAGGAAAGAGGGGAGAGAGATGTGGGGGAGAGGAGGATAAGGGGAGAGGGAAGGAGAAGAGAGGGAGAGAACAGCAACAAAAGAATCAAGGAAAGGATGGGAGAAGAGTCTGGCAAATGCCTTAGAACTGAAGGGTATGAATGAGCCCACTATAACATGACGAGAACACTGGGCAAAGCCCCACCCCATTGTACACCACCATGAAACTGCATAATGTAGGGGATAGAGGACATCCACATATGTGGTGTGGTATTTCATTGTACTCTAATAAAACTTGCCTGAAGATCAGAGGACAAAACCAGCCACAGAGTTAAACACAGAGGTCAGGCAGTGGTGGCACACACCTTTAATCCTAGCACTTGGGAGGCAGAGATCCATCTGGATGGACCTTTGTGAGTTCAAGGCCACATTGGGCTACATGAGATTGATCCAGTCTAAGAGAGAAACAGAGAAAGGCAATGGTGGCACACACCTTTAATCCCAGCACTAGGAAGGTTGAGATAGGAAGTGAAATGGCTAGACAGGAACTAGAGAGCTTTCAACTGAGGACTCAGGGGCATTCAGTCAGAGGATTAGTGGAGTTTGCAAGGTGAGAAGTGGCTGTGACTTGTTCCTTTGTCTCTCTGATCTTTCAGCATTTACCCCAATACATGGCTCTGGGTTTTTACTGTAAGACCATTCAGGATTCATGCAACACTCATAGTTTTCAAGGAAGGAGAAAGGGGAGAAACAAGATTATGTGAAAAGGATGTAAATGCCATCTCTAGAGCAATAACCAATTCCTGAAGACAGTACAGCAATGTCTCAACATTCTATGGGAGAATTACTTCAAACTTTCATTTCTATATGCTGCTGAACCAAATGGGCAGGCAAAATCAAGTCATCCAAATACTTCTCAGGAAATTCCTGGAGAGTATGCTTCAATAAAACAAGGAAACAAGCCAGAAAAGGACATGGTTCCACACAGGAAGGAGGTGAGAGAAAAGCAGGTTCAGGACAGCAGCTGGGCAGCCTTCCTAAAAACCAGTGAAGGTAGGAGGAAGAGGCAGGGCGCCAACAGCCAGGGTGATCCAGCTGAGCTCACAATGTTAACTGATAAGCATGTGAGAAGCATGCTGGCACACTTTGGGGGAAATTAACAGCAGGCAGGTGAACACTGAAGTGTAGGCCAACCTAAACAGTGAGGAGCACAGGTGGAAGAGGCTGTATGTGTCTACAGCTAACACTATTTGGCAGAGAGGCCAAGTAGCAATATTTAACACTGGCCATGACTTTTCTTACATTTTTTTAGGAGCTTGACCTTCATCTGGTATATCCATAAACAAAATATTAGCTTGGGGAAGCAGAAAGAAACCATTTCTTGGACTCCAAGTCACCCATCAGAATCTCTACAGCAGAGATCTAATGACTGATTTCTTGCCTGCAACAGTCTCACTATGTAGCCTAGGCTGGCCATGAACTCAAAGCAATCCTCTTGCCTCAACCTCCCAAGTGCTGGATAGCAGGCATGAGCCATCATGCTCAGTGCTTCCCGTAACTCTTACCAAGTTTCAGAAATGTTGGGACCAATATATTGGGATTGGCAAACTGAGTGGATCAATTTCTCTAAACCAGTTAATAGTTTAACTCTGATAATACCAACTAGTGAGATATATAGTACATATAACAATGGTATTAGGTCAAACGTATCAGTATGTGCCAGCCATTAACAACTAAAGCATATACAATGAGCCACATCTTTAATTGTTCTTACTCAAATAGGAAAATCCTGCTGAAAATACATGTTTAATTTTCTTAGGGTCTTAACATCTGGCTTTTATCCAACCAAGTGTTTTTAAAAATCCATAATTTTTTTTCTGTTGATAGTCTAGAAACTATGTTATATGTTCATTACCCAATAAGATTACTTTGATTTTTACATAATACCTTAAAATATATAGCTCTTTACAGTTTTGAAAATGTGCAAATACTGGGCTAGGGATGTAACACCATAGTGGAGTGCTTCCCTAGCATATGACAGGCCCTTGCATGAGAAGTGATGCATGATGATTAATCCTGAGTATCAACTTAATTGGTTTAACAAAGGCCCAAGAAATAAGTACACTTTTGAGTATGTCTATGAGGGGTTTCCAGAAACAACTAGATCGTAAGCATTCTGACCTAATCAATGAGTCCATCCCTTGATACATTCACAGTGCAACAGAATTAATGGGAGGCAGAGAAAAGTAAGAAGCAAGACCTACTTAGAAGAAGTCATCGCTGGTGGGATGCCCTTGGGAGCTATATCTTGCTCTGGCCCCTTCCTTCTTATTTCCTGGTCAACATAACTGTTCCACCAAGCTCCCTCCATCACCCCTGGAACTATGAGACAAAATAAGTCTTTTCACCTTTAAGCTACTGTATTTAGGTATTTGGTCATAGTCACAAAAGTCTAATACAGACTAATAATTTGAGTACCTACTGCATGCTACACACTACATATCTTTATCTGATTGATTATCAACCTTATTAGGCAGGTATTATTAATTCACTTTACAAATGAAGAATGAAGGTGTGGAGCTTAAATGCTGTCAATGATGAAGTCCCCAACCCCCAATCTATTTTCTTTTTGTGTGTATGAGTGGTTGATAGAATGGATATATGTGTACCACCTGAGTGCCTGGTGTTGTGCAGAGGTCAGAAGAAGGTGTTGGATACCTGTGAACTGGGGTTACGGATGATTATGAACCACCAGGTGGGTGCTAGGGACTGAACCCAGGCCCACTTCATCTCTATATCACTGAAGTTCTCTACATCACTGAGCCCTCCCAGTCTATTTTCAAATCTCCTCACTTTTCTAAATATCAATCTGTTACTTCAAATAAGCACAGGAATTTCAGTATCATATAGTTGTTTACACTACCCTCTTCTATGGAAGAGAAATTTAAGGCAGAAAACTTTGAAGTAAATAACCACAGAGACAAAATTAGACTGAGTTCTGTATTTCTTGGCTCCTAGCTCATTTACAAACTATCTGACAAGTATTTATACACCTGGTCCTATACTATGTGCTGAGACTAGCTGATAGTCTTTACATACTGGCATCTGCTAAGCTTTACAAAAGTGCTTTAATATGCATTAATTTAATCTTCAAGTAGCCCTAAACCAGCTAACACTTAGAGTTTAAAACACACACTAAAGAAGGCTGTAGATATAGCTTAATGGATAGGAACAGGTTTAGCTTGTGTAAAGACCAATGTTATAAAATACTCATCCAGGCATAATGGCTCAAACTTGTACTCTTGGCACTGAGAAGGCTAAGGCACTGAGTTGGAGAACAGCCTGGACTATGCAGTGAGACCTAGTCTAAAACAACAACAAAAACCAGCTGGGCATGGGTAATCCTAGCACTCAGGAAGCTAAAGCAAGGGCACTATCTCAAAACTGAGGATAGCCTGTTACATAGGGACTACGAGGCCCAGGCCTGGCTAACTGCAAGCCCCTGATCTCAACATACAAATAAATTACCCAAAAACCAAAAAAGTAGAAGATTAAATTATATAGCCACCATGCACTCTATCATCTGCAAGACTTACAGGCCACAAGTCTCTTCTGGATCAACATTCTGTGATCTAATGAAAAGTATATTGTTTCCCTAGTTAAAAGCAGGTGACTTGGTCTTGAGAAATGGCTTAGTGGTTAAGAGCACTGGCTGCTCTTCCAGGGGACTTGAGTTCAATCCTAGCAACCACACCGGCAGCTCACAACTATGTGTAACTCCAGTTCCAGGGCATCTGACACACAGGCAAAACATCAATGCATAAAAATAAAAATAAATTATTTTTTTAAAAAGCATATGACTTAAGGTGCTTGCTAACATTCATAAAGCACTGAATTTGATTCCCATCAGCAACAAAACAAGTGTTTGCAAGATATGCAGCTCCTTCTTGGATGCATCTTGGGTCTCTTTAACTGCTAAAGGAGCTAGTTTCTTGCTTGGCAACATTAATAAATTCTTCTTTTTTAAAAAATATGATAATGGGCCGGGTGGTGGCGTACATCTTTAATCCCAGCACTCAGAAGGCAGAGGCAGGGAATGTCTGTGAGTTCAAGGCCACATTGTCTATAGAGTGAGTTCCAGGACAGGCTCCAAAACTACAGAGGAACCCTGTCTCAAAAACAAAACAACAACAACAAAAAAAGATAATCGATTGTGGTTGTATTAAAAACAAATAGACAACAAAGTTTCAGATGAAATATGTGTGGGATTTCAGCCAGAGCCATCTGGGGATGGGAGGACAATGGCCCCATGTTGGTTAACTGTCAAAGCTGATTGATCATAGATGGGAGTTTAGCACTTTCTCCCCTGCTCCTGCCCTTTTTTTCCTGTGTAGCTGAAGATGACCTTTAACCTCTTACATCCTCCTACCGCTGGTGTTCTGAGATGACAAAAATGGCAGGCCACGCACCACACCCACTTCACTTCTATTTGCTCATTTAAATTTTCACAGTTGGGGGAAAAAAAGAGTTCATAAAAAACTGGAGACAAGCCATGATATTAATATGGCTTGAAAAGAGAACTATGAATGCTCCCTCTGTTCTAACTTTTGTACTTTTCATGCTATAACTATTACTTTTATAACAGAAAGCATAAAATAAAATTATTTAAAGAAACACCCATTCTTTGTACATCATCTTTGATTTTAGTCTTTACTTTTTCTAAATAGGCAGACCAAGACCACACCCACAGTCTCACAAGGTCAAACATAACAGCAAAAACCACTTTCCATCTCTTGATCCGTTACTGCTATGCGTACACTTTTAGAAAGCCGCTGTACTAGAACAAGTACAAACTGTAAAGAGAAACTAACCAAGAGTAACTAATAGGGGCACAAGCATGACAAACAAGACCAAGTTGAGAAAAAAAATCCATGGCACAACTCCTCTCTCTTCATAGTCAGTCAGTTTTCAGTAAGGACCTCGAACGTGCAAAGTAGTCAGGCATCAGGGTAGGGATGTATTTTATCTCCTCAGCCATTGGTGCTGCTGCCTATCAGGTTGGTAACTGGACAGACAGGACGAGGCTAGCAGCCTCATATGGCCCATCTCCAGCATTCTCTAATGACACAGCTACTATCCATGCTTCATGAAACACCAAAGTCCAGGAAGCACCAATTTAAGCTACACCTTCTGGACCATTGGTCAAAAGGTAGATAAGAGTATGAGGCAATAGAACAAGGGAATTTCTTGGAACTGCCTGTCTGAGGTTGGGTGTGGCAGCAGGCTTGTAATGCTGGCGTTCAGGAGAAGACTGATTCAGGAAGCCAAGAATTGAAGGCTAATCTGGGAGGTACAGTGAATTCTAGGATAGCATGGGTTTCATAGTGGTAAGTATCCTGTCTCAAAAATTTAAAAAAAGTAAGGTGGTTTGGAAAAAATAATTACTATCCACAACCTACACTATAGGATGCTCTTTTTTAAAAAACCAGGGTCCCACGAGGCAGCCTTGGCTAGCCTGGAGTTCACTGTGTAGACCAACTAGGCTGGCCTCAAATGCACAGAAATACACCTGCCTCAGCCTCCTGAGAGCTGGGATTAAAGGTGTGTGTCACCACACCCAGGCCAGGAAAGCTTTTCTTTCTTTCTTTATTTATTTGGGATGGAGGGGGCATATGTACCATGGCAAGCATGTGGAGGTCAAAAGGCAACTTCATGGTGTAGGTTTTCTCCTTCCACCTTTATGAGGTTCCACGGTTTTGAGGAAAACACCATTACATGTTGTGCCATCTCACCAACCCCCCACTTGGGAAATCTTAAGTATCACCCCAATACCATTCAGTTAGGTAAACTCCAAATACAAACATCAGCTCAGTCGAGTGCAATTGGGGTGGGGCACTCGGGAGGAACAGAATCTAGATTCTTTGTGCGGGCGCTAAACACATTCAAGCTAAGTCTTCACTTGTTAAGGTCAAAAGAGAGGCTCTTTCTGAAAACCTTCACAGAACAGATACTTAGGGCTGTAGAAAAAAGATCAGCTGTTAAGTGATGAAAAAATCAAAACCCAAATTACCTGTCAAGTTCATAGCAACTAAACTGGGACCAGTCCCCAGATCGCCTGGCTCCCGAGACCACACTTTCCAGGAAACCAGCAGTGAGTTCTTCCTAATTGCTTCTCTTAATCTCCCTAAAATCATAAAATAATGTCCAAGTACTTCCTGGTCTTCAGGCAAGCAGGATCCCTGGTTAATCTACAACTGGCAAATCTTTGTTTTAGGAAGCACAACTTAGCCTTCTGTGAACTAATCAATCTTCCATGTATGCTGTTTAAGATTCCTTATTAATTAGTTATTATCTATATTTATGAAATACTAAGGGAGCTTTTTTGCTTTTCTCTAGAATAGACATCTTTAAAAGGTTCTTTTAAAAGATTATGTACTTTTAAAAATTATTATATTTGTGTGTGCATGCCTGAATGTGTTCAAGTGCATACGAACTCAGGAGGTGAAAGGACAACCTGGGAGAAGTCAGTTCTCCTCCTCCTATGTGGGACTCAGGTCATCAGTACAAGCTGAGGCAACAATCAAGTTCTTTATGTAGTTATATAAATAAGCCATGTTTGAACAGATCTGTACTCTGTAAAAATGGTGACCCAGTAACAGAATGTCCTTCTCTTTCCTCCCTTGGACTGGGAAAACCTTTTGGACAAGGAGTGTCTCTAATCAAAAAGTCAACATGCAGTTGGTGAGGAAATAGTAATGAGAAGGCCTGAAAATAGCTCTGACTGGATAAGGAAGAGGAAGAAGATAATACAGATTTGAAGGAAAGAGGGTGTATGCACATAAACTGTTTATAAACAGTAACTCTATTTGTTTTGTTTTGTTGTTATTTTTTGAGACAGGTCTCTCTATGTAGCCCTGGCTGTACAAGAACTTGCTTTGCAGACCAGGCTGGACTTGAATTCAAAGAGATCCTTCTGCCTCTGCCTCCTGAGGGCTGGGACTAATGGCATGCACCACCATGCCCAGCTGTAACTCTATTTTAAATTGTGAAATGCCAAGATTCATGGGAGAGGCATTAAGGAAATGTAACTTTTGTAACCACATGTAGAGATAAACAGAAAAATTGGATTCTTTAAATTCTTCAGCAACAAAACAAAACAAAACCTAAAAGCCTCATCTTTTTTTTTTTTTTTTTTTTTTTTTTTTTTTTGGTTTTTCGAGACAGGGTTTCTCTGTGTAGCTTTGCGCCTTTCCTGGGACTCACTTGGTAGCCCAGGCTGGCCTCAAACTCACCGAGATCCGCCTGCCTCTGCCTCCCAAGTGCTGGGATTAAAGGCGTGTGCCTCCACCGCCCCGGCCATAGCCTCATCTTTAATACAGTGAGTAGCAAAGCATCTTTATTTTCAGGCATTATAGAGTGTGCCTTGCATTAACCTGAAACCAAGAACACAGCTTTGTATCACTAGCAATGACATCTGAGTTGCTTCTTTGCTTTGTTTCCTGCCACAGAAGGCCAATTCTATACAAACAAGCATTAATCTTGAACAGTGCAAGAAAGGGAAAGACATATACAGGTTTTTCCACCCCTTCCCTCAAACCATAAAGGTCCTATACCTGGTACAGGTGTGTAATTAAATTCACTTAAAGGTGTGAATTTAAGGCCTGATGTCCATGTCTTAGGAAGAGGGCCTTATATGATTAACAAGTGATGCTCAATAATCCAATGACATTAGAACCTGCAACTGCAGCTTATCAGAAAGGGTATTAATTCTTTTAGAGTGGAATTTCTCAACTTTTATAGGTGTTCTACTTGTGAATTTCTTGTTCAGATGGAACAGAGCCACTAATAGAGGAAACAGTGTTTCCCAAACTGCTCCCAGGGAACTCTGTATCCAGACCACTTATCTTATTACAGACACACAGACAAGTCTTCTTTCCACCATTCTCTGCTTTCCTTCTTCATATCAAAAACTGACCAATAAAAAGCTCAGAAACAGGCTGGGTGTGGAGGTATAGTCTTTAATCCTAGCACTAGGGAAGCAGAGTCAAAATTCTGTGAATTCAAGGCTAGCCTGGTATATAACGTGAGCCCCTTAAAACAGATCGACAGACAAAAAATCCAACCCAACTCAGAAACACTGCAGCCATACAAATATTTGTGAGCTTACTATATCAACAAGCTTGGGGATTAGGGAAAAAAAAGTCCTCAAGTAACTCTCATCAACAATGGTACAACTTGAATGCATAAATTGTAATTCACATTCCAAGGACAGGACTGAGCAGAGGGGAAAAGACCACGGGATGGGACATGACCTCATTAATGATCACCTACATTGCAATAGCCTAAATGGTTTTCCAGCTACAAACCCTTTTATTTTCCATCTGTCCTGCACTGCATTATCAGATTCCTATCTACAATTTCACTTACAAGGAACTTCTCAAGAAGTTTCAAAGACTTTCAACTATCTAACACATAAAGTTTAAACTCTTCAACTTTTAGTCTTCTGTAGGCTATATCCACCTGTTCAACTGTTTCACACGTAATGTGGTCCCCCTCTGCTAATCCTTTTTAAAGGAAGAAGGACCCAAACCTAATTCAACTACTTATTCTCCAACTGAAATGCAATCCCTCTCTCGTCAGAGAAGAGTCACTAGTTCTCATGACATCCTTTTAGCATCAGCTTCCCCAACAAATGGCATGAGCATCCCAGGGTGTTTTCAAAATTTCCATTGCAAATAGCTGTTCATATTCCCAGCTGCTCTTTGGTGATAGGAAAACTGTGGTTTGCAGTTCCGACATGGGAGTTCCTTGTAGGAAAGGGAGAAGGTTGGACAGTTTCAAGCTATGGAAGGAAAAACTAAAGAAGGCAAAAGAGAAAAGGTTTGTGTTCTGTTCTTTCTGCCCTTTCTTCGGGAAGAGTAGAAAAGGGACAGGAGACCCCAAGAAACGAGCTCCCGAGTAAGGTCAGAAAAAAAACCGTGGTGCTCTCGAGGTAGGTCATATGGGGTAGGGGTCCTGGATGAAGGTAAAGAGCCATCATCCTCGGGAGAAGGGACTGGTTACAAACAACGCCAAACAAAGGGGTTGGCAGTAGCCAAGTGAGAGGTTGGGATACGAGAGATCCGGGAATCTCCGGGAGGGCGAACGGCAAGAAAATAAAAGGGGACACACGGCACGTCCCTCTGAGGACCCGCCGAGGACCCGGTTGCTAAGAGGGACGAGACAGATGCCGATGAAGGCTGAGGAGCCGGCGTCTCTCCGGCTTCTCTTCTAAAGGGCGCGGGGGCGGGGAAGTGTTTTTGAGTGGGGTCGCGTCCCCAAGCGAGGCACGGTGCCCAGGGCAGTGCTCTGCAAGAACGGAGAGCTGGGCCACGCGGAAACCGTTGAGGCTCCGGCATTTCCCAGCCCCAGCCTGGCTTCCCCACACACTCACCGCGTCTGCTCCAAACGCCACCGCTCCAGCTGCAGCTACCGGCCGGCGCAGCCGCACTGAGCGCGCACTGCCCACGTGACCTGAGGGCTGCCCGCCCACGTGACCAACAGAGCCCGCCCCTCGCCCCCCCCCTCGGGTCGCTCTCCAGCGTGCGAGGCTGTCTGGCCCCGCCCTCGGCAAGATGGCGGCGCCCAGGTTGGGTGCGCCTGGTCTCCTGGTCCTGAGCGGGACCTCGCGTCCCGGGAGACTGTTCATTCCCAGGTCCAAGTCGTTTTGTTCCAGTGCTACTACCTCTAGGCCCCTGAGTGCTCAGAAGTTGGCAGAGAAGCTCCGAGCCCAGAAACAAGAGCAAAAGACGAAGAAAATACCGGTGAGCCTGGAAAGACCACAACTCCCAAGAGGCAATGCTCTCACGGCTTTCCCAGGTGTGGGGTGCCGTGGGCAGGTTCTGTAACGGCAAGTAAGTCAGTGTGGAGGACATACACAGTGTGATGGTCGGAATACCACCGAGAGAAAAGGACAATGCTGGCACAGTGTCTTTGTGGGCACTTTTGCTACTGCCAGGCTCAGACCCGAACACCGCGTGGGTGTGTAGGTGAGATAGATACCGATGTATGGTCCAAAGGAAGGCATGGGTCTAAGTCTACAACACAGTCATCCCCCCGTCCCCGCCGGCACGAAACCTAAGTCTCACTTAAGGCCATCCTCAGCGCTTCACTTCCTCGTTACGCTTTTGCCGCCCTTCTCTCTCCTTAGGTCCCTACAAACCCTGTTCAGCGGAGGGTGCAGGAACTAGTGCGATTCACACAGCAGCTACAGCGAGTTCACCCCAATGTGCTTGCTAAGGAACTGAGCCGAGGGCTTCTCCACCAGGACAAGGACCTCGTGGTCATTAATAAACCCTATGGTCTCCCTGTCCACGGTAAGAACCACGTGGGCAAGGGAAAAGAACCTGCTGCTGCTTCCTTCTACAGCTAGGGGCACTTCTGAAGCCTTACCTGTGAGGCACTCTTGAATTCAATTAATTTAGCCTTTGTATACTAGTATCCCATGTATACGACCACTGCTAACACAAACCAGTGCCTAGTCCCCACTTCCAAATATCTGACAGTGGGCTTTATGCAGCCTCCCACAGGGATTATTGCAGAGAAATACAAAAGCTGGATTCTGACTGTGGGTTGTGTGCAGCCTCCCACACAGGTTGTTGCAGAGGAATACAAAAAGCTGTGTGCTGACAGTCTTAATGATTATTCTCCTTCCAAACGCGGGTGGGGTTCGGGGGAAGAGCTGGGTGCCAGGTCTAGGAGAGTCTGAGGCAGGAGGATCAGTTGTTCAGAGCAGTCTTAGCAACCGCAAAACCTCATTTCAAAATGAGAGGTAGGGAAACAAGAACAAAAACTCTGGGGAAGAGGAAGTTAATATGTAAGAGGGGGGAGGGAGTGATATGTCTGGAACTTAATGGATGTCCTGATTCTGCTAAATGTAGTGATAAGGGACAGCTGAAGTGAATCAGAATTTGAAGGGAAAAGAAAAGAAAAGGAAAACAAAGAGAAAAAAGGAACGTATTTATCAAAATCTTGCAAGGGGAATATAAGAATTTTATTGGAGTAAATAGCTCCTTTGGTGGGCAGTACAGAGAAATAAAATAGGCATTGTTAAATGCGTCTGTGATTCCCCCCCCCCTTTGATTTCCTAGCAGGTTCTTGCCTTATTATTCTGTGATGAGGTTTTTAGTTGTTGGGGTTACTTTTTTGTAGATATCTATATTTTTTAGATAACAAAGCAGAGTTGGAAGGATAGTGATCTCTCTAAGGTCAAATGGAGAGTGCAAAGAGTAAACCTAGGGCTGTCTGATCTCAGAGCCCCTCTTAACTTCTCTTCTGGAATGCCTCAGTAGAGCTTCTCTATCCCACAGAATCTGAAGAGAAAGCCACAGTGTTCCCCAGACATTATAGTTACTGTGAGTCCTTGGGATGCTTATTAAAATATGAGTTCTGACTTAGTAATCTGGACTGGGGACCTGCAGTTCATTTTAAAGCTAATGAGAGCTCTGGACCTATTAATGTTAGTAATCCCTGCCATGTGGTCAAAGCACAACTGTAGGAAATGGGGATAACTTATGCAGTAAAGAGTGTTCTCTCAAGAAGAGTTCCTCGGTGAGAACTCCAGCTTCTGGCTCTCTCTGTCATAGGTGGCCCTGGAGTCCAGCTCTGCATCACTGATGTGCTGCCCATCCTGGCAAAGATGCTTCGTGGCCACAAGGCAGAGCCTTTGCATCTGTGCCACCGCCTGGACAAAGAAACCACGGGTGTAATGGTGCTGGCCTGGGAGAAGGATATGGCACATCAAGTCCAGGAATTGTTTAGAACCCGCCAGGTGGAAAAGAAGTACTGGTAGGAGGCCTGTTAGTGGAAGAAATGAAGACATCTCTTTTATCTGTCCATTGTACTACAGGAACTATTAATAGAAGGCATTGTATTAGGACTCAAGAGGATATAGTCTATAAAATAGCTTAAATACTTAGAATATTCAGTGATAAAATAATGGTTCATATGTGTGTGTGTGCATGCTCACTTGTGTGTACATGTGGATAAAATAGTGATGTGTGTGTGTGTGTGATTGTGTGTACATGTGGAAGTCAGAGCAGGATGTCAGACTTCTTTATCACTCCTTATTTTATTTTATTGAGATAGGTGTTTCACTGAACCTAGAACTCACTGATGGTTAGACTAGCTGAAAAGCTAGACTCCAGGCTCTGCCTGTCTCTGTCCCCTTGAGCACTGAGGTCACAGATGTGCACTGCTGTACTGGACTTAGCATGGCTGCTAGGATTCCGAGCTCATCATCATGCATGTGAAGCCAGCTGAGTGATCTCCTCAACCGCTGTTATTTGTTTATTTTGTTTGTTTGATTTTGTTTGATTGGTTTTGAGACAAAGTTTTACTTCCTAACTTTGGCTGGCCTGGAACTTGCTACATAGACAGGGATACCTGCTTCTGCTCCCCAAATGATGGGTAGAAAGGCCTGCAACCACTATACCCAGTGTTGTTTTTTTTTTTTTAAAGTTTATTATTTGTGATGTATATAGTGTCTGTCTGCATGAATGCCTGCATGACAGAAGAGGGCATCAGATCCCATTACAGATGGTTATCAGCCACCATGTGGTTGCTGGGAATTGAACTCAGGACCTCTGGAAGAGCAGCCAGTGCACTTAACCTCTAAGCCATCTCTCCAGCCACGTGTTGTTTTTTAAACGTTTATTTATTTGTGTTTCTGTGTTTGTGCATGCACATCTGTGGAGGTCAGAGGACAAGTTGGAGTCAGTTCTCTCCTTCCATTATGTGGGTACTAGGGGTCAAACTGAGATTGTCAAGGTTAGCAGCAAGCATTTTTATCTGCTATGCCATCTCAATGGCCACTGATTTGTTTCTTGAGACAGGGAGGGTCTCATGTAGCCCAGGCTGATCTTGAACTTCTGATCCTCCTGCTGAAATCACAGGTGTACACCACTACACCCTATTCCAGTGTTTTTAGAGTATATTCCTTTGCAAACAGAATTGCAGATTTGAATGGTATGCATGTTAAAAAAAATGTTTAGTATTTTTTTTTGAAATTATATTTATTTCATGTGTATGTGGGGATTTTGGTCTGTGCACCACATGCATGCAGTGCCTGTGGAGGGCAGAAAAAGGCATTGGATCCCCTGGAACTGGAATTCCAGATAGTTGTTAGTCACTATGTGGGTGTGAGGAATTGAACCTACATCCTCTCGAAGCCCAGTCGGTGCTCTTAACCTCTGAGCTGTCTCTCAAGCCTCATATTTAAAAATTTAATAGGCCTGGGCTGTGGTGGCGCACGCCTTTAACCCAAGCACTCGCGAGGCAGAGGCAGGCAAATCTCTGTGAGTTCAAGGCCAGCCCTGGTCTATAGAGCGAGATCCAGGAGAGGCACCAAAACTACACAGAGAAACCCTGTCTCAAAAAAAAAAAAAAAAAATTAATAGTACCTAAACTGCTCTCCAAAATAGTTGTTAGTTTCCGCTCTCACCAGCAGTACTGAGTACTCAAAGCATTTTCAAAAAGCCACTCAGATAGGAGTTTTGTTTATTTTCTGTTTGAATTTCCCTTTCTGAGATCAGACTATTTCTCCTTAGATATTTTCCTATTGGGATTTGATTTATAAATATTATTCTATGCTTTGCACATGTAGTTCTTTTTGTTTTAGAAATTGTGCATTAACTTTGTGATCAAGGGAGCCCTTTAAAAACTATATATGGGGCTAGGTGGTGGTGGAGTACACCTTTAATTCCAGCACTCGGGAGGCCGAGCCAGGCCGATCTCTGAGTTCGAGGCCAGCCTGGTCTACAGAGATCCAGGACAGACACCAAAACTATACAGAGAAACCCTGTCCCTAAAAAACAAAAACAAAAAAGAAAAAAAAAAGAGATATGGGGAGCTGAGTGGTAGTGGTGGCCGCCGCCGCACACCTTTAATCCCAGCACTTGGGAGGCAGAAACAAGCAGATCTCTGTGATTTTTGAGGCCAGACTGGTCTACAAAGTGAGTTCCAGGACACAGAGAAATGCTATCTTAAAAAACCAAAAGAAAAGAAAACAAACAAACAAAATCTACGTGTGATCTGGAGAGGTGGCTCAGGGGTTAGA
Organism: Peromyscus leucopus; assembly: GCF_004664715.2. Lineage (NCBI taxonomy): Eukaryota > Metazoa > Chordata > Mammalia > Rodentia > Cricetidae > Peromyscus > Peromyscus leucopus. Next base: position 37,433,743 of record NC_051069.1, on the reverse strand, counting down.
CCACTTGCTGCTTTCAGACATCTGAGTTTGGATCTTAGTACCCATAACTGGCAGCTCACAACCACTTGTAACTTAAGCTTCAGGGGATCCATCACCTGCCTCTGGCCTGTATGGCCACCTGCGCTTGTTGATAGATACAGACATACAGAAATAAAAATATTTTCTGTTTTCGAGAAGCTATACATCTATGACCCACCCACAGTGGTTCTCATTCATGTCTGGTGGCTGTGGGTTTAGCATCTGTGTCTTTTAAAGTTTCTAAAAGCTTAGTGACAGAGCTAGGGCCTCTAGTATGCATGAAGGCCTGAACTGGTCTCATACTAAAGCATAACAAGTTCCATAAATAACTGGAATATACAGTCAAATTTAAGAGCTACTGGAATAGTTGGGGTGGTCCCATATGATTTTCATGATGTAGCGCCTAGCCTGAGAGCTAGATACTCCTCTTTACTTGTTTGTTTTGTTTTTCGAGACAGGGTTTCTATGGAGCCAGAGCTGTTCTGGAGCTTTGTAGACCAGGCTGGCCTCGAACTCACTGAGATCCGCCTGCCTCTGCCTCCCGAGTGCTGGGATTAAAGGTGTGTGCCACTACCACTCAACGAGCTAGATATTTCTAAACTGAAATCTTCTAAGCTAAAGTCATGTGTATTGATTGTAGAATACTTTGGGAAAAAATTAAATGATCTTTCATGGATATGTACAATTAAAAGAAAATCAAGATAGCCGGGCGGTGGTGGCTCACGCCTTTAATCCCAGCACTCGGGAGGCAGAGGCAGGCGGATCTCTGTGAGTTCGAGGCCAGCCTGGGCTACCAATTGAGTTCCAGGAAAGGCACAAAGCTACACAGAGAAACCCTGTCTCGAAAAACAAAAAAAAAAAACAAAAAAAAAAAAAAAAAAAAGAAGAAAATCAAGATAATAGGATTTTGTATCCCATTTCTCTTTTTATTATAAATAGTAGTGTGGGGGGTTTGCAAGGGTGGATGGGGGACTGGGGAGATGGGCAGGATTGGGATGCATGATGTGAACATCACAAAGAATCAATAAAAGTTAGTAAAATAAATAAAATAAATAGTAGTGGGTTCTAATCTCATGCTGAGTGAACAAACATGTGACTGAGTGACAGAATGAATATAGTAAAAACTCACAGGACTGTCCCTACCTGTTTGATAGTCAAAGAAGCCATGACATCACAGCCATAATTCAGTGACCCATTCTAGAGCTCTTTTACATAGACAAGAAGCTGCAAAAATGGTAGTAAAGATGGTCCATGGTGAGGTCTTAAGCCCCCAACTCCCAGCAGCCCCTTCCTGATTTTTGTGGCTCAATCAGCAATCTGTATTGTCACCCCCAGGGCCATCACTGTGCGTGTCCCCTTGCCCTCGGCAGGAGTCGTGGACATCCCCATCGTGGAGAAGGAAGTGCAAGGCCAGCAGCAGCACCACAAGGTAGGTGAGCTGCCTCCCTGAGGCGTGGGTTTCTGTCCTGTCTTGGGAATCATGTCTTGATTTCTCTGGCTTCAGATGACGCTGGCCCCGGGTTACCGGATGGACAATGGGAAAGTGGTAAAGGTGCGGGCCAACCGGAGTGCCCATGTTGCTGTCACGCAGTACCAGGTGCTCAGCAGCACTCCCTCTTCCGCCCTCGTGGAGCTGCAGCCTATCACTGGTGAGGATGCCCCATTCCACTGTGAGGTGACCGTCCTGCTTTGTCCAGGGCCTTGTCCTGGATTCTCCCCTTATTCTGAGCCACTGATGTTGTGTATAGGCTGTGGGTACAGCTGACTTGTGTGACCCTGTCTGTGCTTCTGGTGCAGATCTGAAACGAGGGTCTCCGTGTCCTGGGATGATTGTGGGGAGTAGAAGAATAGAAGAAATAAGACACTATGTATCCTACACTGCCTAGAACTTGTGATCCTCCTGCCCCAGCCTCCCAAATGTTAGAATTATAGTCATGTGCCACTATGCCCAGCTTCAACAGAACATAGCTTAAATAGCTTTATTTAAAAACATACAAAGCATTTCTTTAAAAAAAAAAAAAGCATTTGATCCAGCAATTCTCTTCGTTAATTAAAAAAAAAACTAAAGTCAGACATTGCATCCCTATGTTTATAGCAGTAACCCTAGATGGATGAATGGAGAAATAACATGGGAATGTTAGAATTATTATGAAATTCTGACATGGATGAGCCTTGAAAACATTATGCTAAGTGAAGTAAGCTAGATATAAAGGATATATTCTGTATGATTTGTCTTACATAATATACTTAGAGTAGTAGATTCATAGAGAAAGTAGAATGATGCTTGCCAAAAACTAGTGGTGAAGGGAGCCAGAGGGGAGGAATGGGAAGCCATTGTTTCCGTCAGTGGGTTTTAGTTGGGGAGCATAGGAAGCTCAAGATGGATAATGTTGATGGTTGCAAACCAGTGTAATGTTACTGATGCTACTGAGCTGTGCACTGTGTACTTCAGTGGCTCAAGTGAGAAATATATATAGCATAATTAAGAAATGTGAGGCTGGGGACTTAGCTCAGTAGTGGAGCACTTGTCTGGCATACATAAGGCCTTTAGTTCAATCCCTAGTACTGAAAAGAAAAAAAGAAAGAAAGAAATATACAAAATAATAGTTTATTACCATATAGTAAAATTATAAACAGTTAGGGTAATTGTAGACATAAAGGCCATGATAATGGCTGTCTAGAATATGTATGTTTATTTCCTAAGCTGGCCGGTACTGCATAGCTTAGAGTTTCCTCCATTGTTCCTTATTGCATTTGGTGCTGCTAGTTTACTGTGCTTTGATTTAATAGGATTTGAAGTGGATGTCAGCACTAGCATCGTTTCTGTTGCTCCTCATAAATGTTTCTTTCCTTTTTCTCCTAAGGAATAAAACATCAGCTTCGAGTCCACCTGTCTTTTGGGTTGGATTGCCCAATCCTTGGTGATCACAAGTACTCAGACTGGAGTAGGTTGGCCCCTCAGGTAATACTGGTTGTATTCGTTTTCTGTTACTGTGATAAAACACCATGACCAAGGCAACTTACATATAAAAGTTTATTTTGGCTACTGTTTTGTGGGAGCCCATTTTCAGATTTCCTAGTGGCTTTGCCCAGCAGGTCTGCATAGAGAGGATGATAGAACCATGGGCCTGAGTGCAGGTGTCTGAGATGGTCTGCACTTGGCTGTGCTGGGTGGAGGTCTTTTGCACCACCCCTTGGCATTTCTGTGAATACTCTAGGGCAAAGGCAGTCGGGGCCCATTGGAATAGGTTCCAGGCCCTCTCGAGGCTATCCTTTATTTTCTATCTTTATCTTCCCCCTCTAATTCTTCTAATATTTCCTGCTGCTCCTACTCAAGAGTACTCTGGGGAAGTGTGGGGGTGGTGGGTAGTGCCCCCCAACCCCCTGCACAGAGCCATAGGAGCCCATGATGGTGGGGAAGCATGGCAGCAAGTAGCCAGCATGGTGGCAGGAACTAGGTGCTCAGAGCTCATATCTCAGATGCAAGCAACGAAGTAGAAAGAGCAAAGCCTTGAGTTCCCAAAGCCTGCCCTCAGTGACACACTTCCTCTAGTACCAGCTAAACCTCCCCAGATAGCACCACCAATGATGGATCAACTGTTCAAATGCCCAGCACTGGGGGCGCGCACTTTCAAACCACCATTGGTTTAACTGTGTACAGTGTAACAGGTAAGAGAGAACTGCCCCCCCCCCTCCGGGTTTTGTGGGTTTGGAGATAATATTTATGGAGATAATAACCATTGAATGGGCTTGCCCCTGCTGTGCCAGTGCTGAATCCCCTTGATCTTTCTGAGACAGGGTCCACTGTGTAGCCTAGAAACCCTCTGTCGGTCACACTGGTCTTGAACTCACAGAGATCTACCTGCTTGTAGATCTCCCTCCCAAGTGCTGTGATTAAAGGCGTGGGCCACCATGTCCAGCAAGCACTTCTTTCTTTCCTTTGTTTGTTCTGAAGCAACAGTGGAGTTTATTAATAAGTGGTTTTACTATAGAGACAGACATGGGCATCAAGAGACAGGGAGAGAGATAACACACTGGGGGAGAGGACATCCCCTAGAGTAAGTGAAGGTTCTCAAGAAATGTGACATTTAAGTGTCTTAATAATAGCAATATATGTGATTTGGGGTGCTTCTGAAATTACATTGTTCAAAGCATTTAGAAGATTTAAAAAAAAAAAAAAAGATGTTTTGGTAAACTTACCTTTTATTCTTTTCTTTTGTTAAAACCCTGAAGTAGGTCATGACAAGGTATCGTCTCCAGGCATGGCAACGTGCTTGTAGCTTTTAGAGGCATCAGAGTCGTTGCTGTCTTCATGGAGCCACAGGCTGTGCTGTCGGAACCTCAGTGGTTCATTTGTTTACTTTCGGATATTGTTGGGAGGCTGTCTATCTAAAGAACCCCGGGGGAGTCTTTTTTATTGGTTGATATTAGCACCCATTCTCTTAAAGGGCCAGAAATTGGACCCATAAGAGTTTCTCTGGTATGATTGTATTTTTCTTACCGAGGTTCTACGCCTTTCCTAGACTTGCCCCTGAGGCGAGCTAACCATTACTGGTCTTGCAGAGGTTAGTGCAGGCACTTCTCTAGTTAAAGACAGGCAGTAGCTGGCTGTGCTCTCAAGTGTCTGTCTTTGCTTTCTGTAGAAGCTTTCTGCTGGCACACTGAAGAAGCTGGGGCTGCAGCAGGCAAAGGCCCGCTACATCCCCCTTCACCTGCATGCTAGGCAGCTCGTCCTGCCTGCGCTGGGCTCCAGAACAGAGGAACTCCTCCTGGCCTGCAGGCTGCCTCGCTTCTTTGCATCTTCTCTGCACCGTCTGGGTTTAGAGATGCCAAATCAGGATCAAAGCAGAGACAAGGAGGCCAAGCGTGTAGACGCACAGTGAAGACTGTTGGGCACTTTGGCCCTGGAGCTCTGCTGCAGTCCATGGATTCTGCTACCTTCTCATTTGGAACAAACTGCAGAAGAGCCAGGGGGGATAAGGTGAAGAAACTTGGCCACTTGAGGACTTTAATGGAGAATGAAGTCGTATTTCCTATCAGTTTGGCTGTAATGTGGGAAAGCGTGCTGGAAGTCTCTCCTCGATAGGTCTCTTTGCCAAGATGGAAGAGAGCCTAGAACCAGAAAGATTGGACCAGCAAAGGAGAACCAAAGGATGGAATCTGTGGCCAGGACCTATCTTCATCCAACAGGAAGAAAAGCTTCTGAGCCTTCAGGAGTGCTCCCTTGGAAAGAATGTCTTGGATAATCATGCATCATGGGACCCAGGGATTTGTCAACTAGAACATGGGTGCCATACTGTGAACCTGTGAATGGGTTGTTTAGGCGAGGTAATGGTGGGCAGCTAACCTAAGTGAGTGAAGCCCGGAGGGTGGGAGGCGGTGACTGGGACAAGGACCAAGCACACAAACTGTCTTAACGATTATTAGCTCCAGCCGAGGGTTGCCCTGTGGGCAGAGTTTCTGTTTTCTTGTAGAGAACCAGGAAATTTAGATATTTCTGTGAAATCTCCCAACCTGTTGCCAACTAAATAAAAACATTCTAAAAAAAATTTTTTTTGAGATTACAATTTCATCATTTCCCCTCCCTTCTTAGGCTTCCAGACCTTACATGTACCCTCTCCCTCACTGTCTTTCACATTTATGGCCTCTTTTTCTTTAATTGTTATTGCATGAGAGTGTGTGTGTGTGCATTCCTAAATACATAATACAACCTGCTAAGTCTATATAATGCTACTTATATGTATGTTTTCAGGACTGACCATTTGGTGTTGGATAACCCACGTTGTGCTCTGTGGTGATATATTGTGTACCCTAGTAAATTTGCCTGAAGATCAAAGAACAGAACAAGCCACTAGATTAAACATAGAAACCAGGCATTGGTGGCACACACCTTTAGTCCTAGCACTCAGGAGGCAGAGGTCTGTCTGGATCTCTGTGAGTTCAAAGCCACCCTAGACTGCATGAGATTGACTCAGTCCAGGAGAGAAACAGCCAGGCTGTGGTGGCACACACCTTAATCCCAATTATTGGGAGTCACACGCCTTTAATCCCAGCACTAGGAAAGTTGAGACAGGAAATGATATGGCTGGGCAGAGAAAGGTATGTAAGGCGTGAGGAGACAGGAACTAAAGTCTTTCGCTGAGGAGTCCTAGAGGGAAGAGGTGGCTTGTTCCTTTGTCTCTCTGCTCTTTCAGCATTTACACCAATATCTGGTACGAGGTTTTTTTTTTATTAAAAGACCATTTTAAGATTGGAGTTACAATGCTCTTGCCACTTTCTCCAGTCTCAGCATTCCTTAGTTGCTTGTAGTTCTTTGTGTAGGGTTAAAGCCTCGTGAGCTTTCTCTCTTCCACATTAGCACATCCACTGGTGTCATCCTTGTCTAGGTTATACTAGGGCAACCATGGTGCTAAGACTTCATGGATGGATGTAGTTTCTGACATTTCTAATAGACATGATCTCATAGCACACCCCTGACCCTCTTGCCTTTCCAGTCTTTCCTCCCCCTGTTCCACAGTAATCCCTGAACCTTAGGAGTAGGAGCTGTGTTGTAGATGTATCCACTGGGACTGGCTCCACAACTCTACTTCTGATTGGTTGTGGTTTTCTGTAATGATTTTCATCTGTTAGAAAGAGAATTTCCTTGATGAGGGGTAAGAATACTTACCTCTGGGTATAAGGACAAATATTTAGAATGTAGTTAGGGGTTATCCTGATTTAGTAAAGTGGCTGAGAAAAAATGGAAGACACTCAGTGAGGCTGGGAAAAGGCACAAGTCAAGTGCTTGCTGTGTGAACAAGGGGCCCTGAGTTGGACCCTTGGCACCTGTGTAAATGGCAGGCATAGTAATATAGCTAGTGCTGAGGAGGATCCCTGGGGCTAGTGCTGAGGGACCCCTGGGGCTAGTGCTGAGGACTTGCTGGCCAGGCAGTTCAGTCACATTGTCAAGTTCCAGATTCAGTGAGAGACCCTATCACAAAGTGTAGAGCATGATTGAGGAAGACTATGTCATCCTCTGGCCTTCACACGATCGTGCACCTGGATGTGCGTACACATGCATAGACACACAGATGGACACATTACACTCTTAGGCAGCTAAGCACATATTTGCAGGTTGAATTTGGTCTTTGGATTACTAGTTTGAATCTGTTTAAATGAGTGATTTGGAAGCTTAGGGAGAGACATCTTGAAAGTTAGGACTGACGTTTCTGCTGCATGCAATGCTTGGCTTTCTAGAGTAGGGACGGCTCTGGTTAATTCATGACTGGTTATAAGGGTGCTGCCATTTCACACATTCTTGGTTTATAAAGTCTCCTGTTCTTGTTTCTGAGGAAGGAGATGGCCATGCTGAGCACCCTAGAGATGGAATTTCACTGCCTCCCTGTCAGTTGGTATATATAACCTGCTCTTATCTTGGTCTTTAAACAATCTTTTACATCAGTGTTTCTCAACCTATGGGTCTCGACCCTCAGGGGGTCAACCTTTTGACAGGGGTCACCTAAGATCATCAGAAAACACAGATATTTACATTATGATTCTTAACAGTAGCAAAATTACAGTTATGAAGTAGCAACGAAAATAATTTTATGGTTGGGGGTCACCACTACGTAAGGAACTGTATTAAAGGGTCACACAGCATTAGGAAGGTGAAAAACCACTGTTTTATCTAGGTGCAACTCATAGTTTGGACTGAGTTTAAGAAAGCTGGGGTGACAGCTCACGTTGGAAAGGCTCCAGGACAGCTTTTATATGCTCTCTCTATGGAGTAGCCCCACCTTAGCTGAGGTTTCATCTTCCACGGTTTTAGTTACCTATAGGTAACTGTAATCTGAACAGATTATGTGGAAAGTTTAAGAAATAAACAATCGATGAGTTCTATGTTACACATCATTCTGAATAGTGTGATGGAACCTCTCACCACCCTGCTCATGCTGCCTGGGTGATGAATGTTCCCTTTGCCAGCATGCTGGTGGTGTATGTACTACCACTCCCCAGCAGTCACTGTCGCCACTTAGTTCCCAGACTTTATCAGATCAGTTGTCTGACTGTCCCAGAGTTTGTCAAGTAACATTTTCAAAAGACCACATTCACTTGTTTTATTATAGTATGTTATAATTGTTTTTATTAATCTCTTACTGTGCCTGGGTTGCAGATTAAACTCAATTTTAGGTATGCAAAGAAAAACTGTTTTTGTGGGGTTTGGTAGTATCTGTGGTTTCTTTCTCTTTAACATAAAAAATTCTGAAGCCGGGCATGGTGGCACATGTCTTTAATCCCAGCTCTTAGGAAGTATAGGCTGTCAGATCTCTGTGAGTTTCAGGCTGGCAAGCTTGATCTACATAGTGAGTTCCAGGCTACATAGAGAGACCCTGCCTCAAAAAACAAACAAAATTGTGTGTGTGAGTGTGCATGAACATGAGTGCAGAGGACAACTTGGGTGAGTCAGTTATCTCCTTCTACCATTTGGGGGATCTGGGAGCTGACCTCAGGTTGTCAGACTTGGTGGCAAGCATTCTTACAGAGCTATCTCATTTGCCCCAATAGCTGTGATTTGGAGCATCCACTGAGAGTCTTGGAATACATCCCTCTTGGACCGAAGAATTTCGGATTGAAAATACAACTTTCCCATTCCTTTCCCTGTTTTCTTGCTACCTATTACTCTCCACAATGAATGTGATAGCCTACCCAGGTTAGGTGACTATATTCAGTTATATAAGGCTTAGATATTTGGGGTATTTTTTCCCCTTGTTTAGCATGCCATGTTTCTCAAGATAAAGTGATAAGAATGTGACATTTAGGAACTGTTGATGACTGCTTTGAGGACCTAGTTGAACAGGAATGTCCTTAAAATGGGGACCTGTAGAGAAGAGCAGATGATAAAAATAAAAGTTCATTGGGAAGAAAAGAGGGAGTGAAGTAGTTGGGGCACGAGAGAAAAAAAAAAATGACTGCATTTGTGTCCAGTCTTTGTTTGTCCTTTTGGTGTCTCCTAAATGGGGACCTCACTCTTTAATTTGGCAAACTGAATAATTAGCAGGCTGAGAATACCGAGACTGTTCACAGTTCTCAGCAACTTTCTCAAGAAATGGGAAAATGTGATTAGCTCCCCGATGTTCAAACCATGGAGGGCCAGGAAGATTGTCGCCTAGGCTGTCACAACCTCATAGGGTGACTGAGAGCTAGCTGCATTGTCTATCCTGCTCAGTATCACCATGAATTGCTACACTGCTATTCTCTGTCAGCTTTTGAAAATTAATTTTTAATTTCTTGTTTTGTTTTGTTATTTGAGACAGGGTTTCTCTGTGTAGACCTAAAAGTCATAGAACTGGCTCTGTAGACCAGGCTGGCCTCAGACTCACAGGTATCTACCTGCCTCTGCCTCTCGAGTGCTGAGATTAAAGGTGTGAGCAATTTTTGATTTTTTGATACGGGGTCTCACTATATAGCCAAGGCTAGGGTTAAACTCATGGTCCTCTTATCTCAGCCTCCTGAGTGCTGGTGTTACAGGTGTGCATCACCATGCCTGGCGTTCTGATGTTTTTAGTTCTTCAGTGCTGGATAACAAGCTAGTAAAGTTGATAGTTTGAGTTGTTAAACTCCCCTAGAGAACTGGCTGTCCACACTGAAGACAGTGTCCATTCCACATGAAGCCATGTTAGTTAATATCTTCATGATGCTCTCTACCAAGTGGCTGTCTTGTTCCTTGTTGCCTGAGTCACAGGGGTGCCTTAATGACCAGAGACCCTGAACAGCCTAGTAGAAGTGCAGCTTTTGAGTAGAGGGACAACAAAGACCAAGTGATTTTTGTCTACTATGTCATTTGGTCAACTCTAAAAAGCATGGATTTTTAAAAGTAGTTATATTTAAGATGTAATGTCTTACAATATTTAAGAAATATCCTTTAAGGTTAACATTTAAATAAACCATAAGAAGTATTGGATGATGTAGTCCATCTGAAATTATTGCCATCTAAGCATTAGCAGAAAGGAAACCATTGCTGACCAGCACCCCACACAGGAAAGGACTGTTTTCTTAGGGTTTCTGTTGCTGCAATGAACACCATGACCAAAAAGCAAGTTGGGAGGAAAGGGTTGATTTCACTCAAAATTCCGTGTAACAGTTCATTATCAAAAGCAGTGAGGGCAGAAACTCAAGCAAGGCAGGAACGTGGAGGCAGGAGTTAATGCAGAGACCACGGAGCAGTGCTGCTTACTGCCTTATTCTCCATGGTTTGCTCAGCCTGCTTTCTTATAGAACCCATGACCACCAGCCCAGGGGTGGCCCCATCCACAATGGGCTGGACCCTTCCCCACTGATCACTAATTTTAAAAATGCCTTACAGCCAGATCTTATGGATTTTCTCAATTGAAGTTCCCTTCTTTCAGATGACTCCAGTTTGTGTCAAGTTGACATAAGACTCGGCAGCACAGCTGTGTTCAAGGTGTGGCAGTGAGTTACAGGTCAGAGTGTAGTTTCAGGAATTCCAGGGGCAATCTGGTGTGAGGATGTACTCTGCTCTGAACGTGTGGAGAAGATAAGATGTTGAGTCTTATCTGCTTATCAAGCCATCAAGCAAGGAACATGTTCTATAGTGATGAATCCCAGAGAAGTTGGACTTGGAGCCCAGTGGAGTAGTTTGAAGGGGCCACTGGGTGCCAAATGCTGCAAGTTGATAAAGTGAGTGAGATACCAGGAGAGTCAGCAGACATGCTCCGCAAATGACTAGGTAGCAAATACTTTAGACTTGGCAGGCTATGCAAGTCCTTGTACTAACTGCTTGATTGCTCTGTCAAGGAAACAGCAGACAAAAATGTAGATAAATAGGTGAGGCTGTGCTCTAATAAAATTTTATTAGTGGACTCTGGAATATGAAAGGTGTATGTCATTTTCATGGGTCAGTAAGTGTACTAGCTTAAGCTGCCTTTGAAGAATACCACAGAGGGGTGGATTCAGTAGTCCACATTTAATTCTCACAGCTCTAGAGGCTACAAGTCCAAGATCCAGGTATGGGCAGGTCTGGTTTCCCTTCAGTCTTCTCTCATTGCCTTATAGATGGCTGACTGTCCATGTCTGTCCCTGACATCTCTTTCTACACAAACACCAGTCACATTAATCAAGGTGCTGTCCTTCTGGCATCTTTGACCATAATTATCCCTTTAAAGATCCTTTCTACAAATATAGTTACAATTTGATTTAGGGCTTGTATTAGTTACTTTTCTGTTGCTGGGATAAAGCACCATGACCAAAAGCAGACTATGGAGGAAAGATTTTATTTAGCTTACTGTTTAAGAGGCTTAGAGTACCTAATTGTATAAATTGATGACATGACCACTCCATGGTAGGGTTGAGGGAAAGGTGGTTATTGTAGGTATGAGGGAGAGAACTGCCATAGACATCTGGAAGATTCTAGCACAGAGAAAGAAAACTGTAGACTGAACATGGCCCACAGACCTGGGTCTGGCCAGGAAGAGAAACAGGAACAGAATAGAGCAAGAGATGAAGACAAGAAGAATGCAGAAAAAAGAGAAGGCCAACGAGAGAGAAAATACCAAGAGGGAGGACCAAGAGAAGGTATAAGAAAGAGCCAAGAGTGAGCACAGTTGAAATAGCAGGGTTATAAGGAGAGCGAACCTCGGAAAGGAGGGAAGCTCCTGAGCTGGGGTAAGTCTGGGGAAGGTGGGAGGTGAGAAGAGCCAGGATGCCAGCAGGACTCTGAAATGTGTAACAGGTACCTGACCTACTGAGGGAGCCTGGGGGCCAGTGTGCACTTTGGAATGCTAATAGGCACCGCACATGGCATTTGTCACTCCTGCCGGTGACAGGGGAAACGGCTCCTTTGGGAGAGGGGAACCAGCTTCACAAGTTCCTGAGGAATGCTGGCTTTTGTCTAACCACCAGAATTTGAGGAAATGGAGTTTTCTTTGGACCTGACAATACTGGCAGGGACAGCCTTGCAGCAGGCAGCTGGAGCAGGAAGCAGAGGGAGAAACTGGAACACTCAAAATCTGCTCCCAGGGATGCACTGTCCTACAACAAAGCTGCACCACCTCCCCAAACAGTGCCACCAGCTAGGAAACAAGTGTTTAGATACACAAACCTGTCCTACTGGGGACATTTCTCATTTGGACCACCACAGGGTTTAACACATGAAGCTGAAGGAAGAGCGCATGAGTCTGTTGTTTAACATTAAGCGTTATTCTTTTATATTAAAAAAAAATTATTTAAAAATCTAACGTCTTCGCTCACAGTATGTTCTAGTTTGCTTTTTTTTTATCCCATGGATGAGTTTCTTTTTTCTTTTTTTTTTTAAAAGATTTATTTATTATGTAGACAGAAGAGGGTGCCAGATCTCATTACAGATGGTTGTGAGCCGCCATGTGGGTGCTGGGAATTGAACTCAGGACCTCTGGAAGAGCAGTCAGTGCTCTTAACCTCTGAGCCATCTCTCCAACCCCTTTTCTTTTTTTTAATTAATTAATTATTTTGGTTTTTCGAGACAGGGTTTCTCTGTGTAGCTTTGGAGCCCATCCTGGAACTCACTCTGAAGCCCAGGCTGGCCTTGAACTCACAGAGATCTCTTGTATAATATTAGAGGGACCAGCCTTAATATTATACATCCCAGGGGCTCAGGAGAGAGAACTACTAACGGCGAGGACTATTATCAGGAAATATAATCTCAGCACACCGAGTTCTATAGTCCACTTGCTTTAATTTCTCTGGTATAACATCCTTTATACACAGCTTCAGTTCTGTTCTCATGTCTAGCTCCTTTCTTGCCTGATTTCTCTCTATATTTATCTACTGTCCCCTCTAGGTTCTATCTTAATTCCTTCATCTAGTTCTGTCCCTTCTAGGTTCTCATCTATCTAGTTCTTTCTCCCATCAGCTTCTCTCCCGTCTCCTTCTCTCTCATCTGGCTCTTTCTCATCTTGTTCTTCCCCATCTGGCTCTTCCTCATCTTCCATCTCGTTCCTCTAGTCCTCTCTTTTAGCCCTTCAATCTAGTTCTTCCCCATCTCAGCTCGTTCCTCTCAAGTTCTTACCCATCTCGTTCTTCCATTCTCTTCTCTCTTCCCTGTCCTGTCCTCTGCTTTACAGTTATATATCTCCCCAAAATCACAATCCTCCCCTCCACCCAGGACACTCAGCCTGAACTTCCTCAGGCAGTGATTGTCCGCTATCAGGATCAAATGGAGGGTTGATAAGAATTACAAAGAGGGGCACTAGTTGTTAATTACCATTTGTGACCCAAAGGGGAAGTGACTAATGAATTAACTAAAGGCTAAATATGGGTAATATCTAAGAAGAGGGATCTTACGTGCACAACTATAATCTTAAATGTGTTTGGTAAAGGATGTTAAAAATCTATAAGTTGCTAGGTCAATGGGAGAAAATAAAACTGTCTTCTTTTTTCCTGTGGCTCCTATCTGTCCAAGCTGCCTGCCGTTTTTCTGCAGGGTGGGGAAAAGTGTGCTCAGTCTCTAGGCAACCTGTGTACAGCTAGATGCCTCTGGTGATAGCTAAAGGGAGATCTGGAACTGGAGGTAAGATTTGGGAAAGGAGGAAGTTAAGTTTAATTAGCACATCCACCAGGCCTTCTCAAACAGGTAGCCTGGATGCTTAAGTCTGTTCTTAGAGAGTACAGAGGTATCTCTGATAAGGTACTTTCCTTCATCCGGTGATGGACCTGGCCGGATGCTACCAATAATGATAATTACAGGGAGGCTTGAACTGGGAGTTCTGGCTGAGCATAGCTGTTAGCACAGAAGTTTATCTAAATATTCCTAGAAGTGGTTAGGTAAGTAGTTAGAGGTCTATAAAGTTAGTAAGGCTGTAAGAAAGGAGGGCCTAAGCTAAATTGTGTAAAACTATTACTTAGTGTCCACCTGGCCTAGGCGGCGTCCTCTTGTGAATTTACTGTAAGTCAGGAGACTTGTACGTGGGCTGCTATCACTTGTTAGTCCTTGGAAGTTGGGCGCCCCCCTGGGTGGTGTCTCCTTGTGGAATTTAAGTCAGGAGACTTTCAGGTGGGTTGTTATCATTGTTAGTCCTTGGCTGTTGGGCGTCCACCTGGGTGGTGTATCCTGTAGTCCTTGAAAGTGGCCAAGGCTTCCAGAGAAAGCCTTTCCCTGAGGCTGTTCTCCAAATTACCTGGAATGTGTATGTCCAGAGAGTGCTCAGTCTACACTGTTAGTCCTTCTTAGGGAAAAGTCAATTGGGAAAGCTATGAAGGCACACATGATTTTCATAACAGAATACAGCTGATATATAACAAGCCAAGTAACACCAAAAACTCCTTGGGATTTGGCTTCCTCTGGAGGAATTCCCTGATCCCTCCAGGTAGTGACTTTGCCATAACCAGCTGAGTTCTTATGATATATTCCTGCGGCCCGCAACAGAGATCCACCTGCCTCTGCCTCCTGAGTGCTGGGATTAAAGGCATGCACCACAATAAATGCCCGGCAATTTATTTTTATTTTATGTGCATTGGTGTTTTGCCATGTCTGCCGGGTTCTCCGGAACAGGAGTTACAGACAGTTGTGAGCTGCCGTGTAGGTGCTGGGAATTGAACCCAGGTCCTCTGGAAGAGCAGTCAGTGTTCTTAACCACTCAGCCATCTCTCCAGCTCCTCTAGTTTGCCTTTTGTTGTTATGATAAACATCGTGACCAAAAGCAACTCGAGGAGGAAAGGATTTATTTCATCCTGTAGCTTACAGTCCATCACTGAGGGAAGCCATGACAGGAACCTGGAGGCAGGAACAAAGCAGAGAAAGGATTCTTAGAGGCTTCCTTTCCGTGACTTGCCCGTCTTGCTCTCTTGTGCGAACCAGGACCACCTGTTCAGTGGTGATACAGCCTGCAGTGGGCTGAGACCCCCCCCCATCATTAATCAAGAAAACGTCCTTTATTCTTGCTTTCAGTTGATTGTAAAATGAGTGAGTTTGGTGGCTACGTGGCTGAGCAATGTGTTGTTAGTCTCCCACTAGCTTCGATGTAGGTGTCAGCGTGCTGTGGGTTATGATGACAATGGTTGCCTAAGTTACCTTTCAGGGATAAGAAGGCTTTCTGGCTGATAGCAATGCCCATCTAGACACATGGCTACTAGATGACTAGGGTGGTTAAAAGCTTGGCATTGCTGCGTTCTTTCCAAATCTGCTTGCTTTGCCGCCTTCATTGCTGGGCCAGATGCTGCTTGTCTCAGCATGCAGACATCTTAGTCATTTAAGGAAATGTCTGTCTAGGACTGGGAGTCCTAACTTTTCTAATCTCTTTTCTGCCCCTTAAAGGGCAGGAAAGTTTTTGCCTCCTAAGGTCAATGGATTACTTCTATCCTATCTAAAATAAGGGTAATTAAGATGCTTTCAGTGTTTATGGAGGCAGCATAAGTTTGTGACAACATGCATAGCAACCGTCAGGATAGTCCATTGGAGACAACTAGACGTCTCCAATAACTGAGCGTATCTTAAGCCTCAGTGTTTACCTAAGGATAAAAGGGCCACAAAACACCCTGAGCTGAGATGATCTTTATCGGCGATAAGATCTTTATGATCTTTATTTAACCCCGGTATCTTCTCCTTTTGCTGGCATTCTGGATAAGTCTTTTCCCTTGCCCCTTGTCCTCAGTTAATTAGACACCTTTCTAGTAACAACAACAACAAAAGGTTCAGTAACTCTGGGTCATCTAAAAACATGGTGTCTCTTCGTCCACGGGCTATAGATGTTTGGGGCAGGGAAAGCCGTGGGTCTCTCTCTCTCTCTCTCTCTCTCTCTCTCTCTCTCTCTCTCTCTCTCTCTCTCTCTCTCGTTCTCTCTCCTCTCCTCTCCTCTCCTCTCCTCTCCTCTCCTCTCCTCTCCTCTCCTCTCCTCTCCTCTCCTCTCCTCTCCTCTCCTCTCTCTCTATGTTTTATGACTAACAAAGGAATTAAATATTTCTCTTCTCACTGGGTTGGCCTGCTAAGCAGCGGGTCTGTCTGTGTAAAGTGGCATCTGTAATTGTTGCAGATACAGTGAGAGGACCTGTTAGTGTGGTTTGAGAAACTGGGGTTATACAGCAAAGGAACTTGTGACATGCCTAAGATGACCTTCACCTGCTTAGAATGTTGATCATCAGCGGTTAAATCATGTAATTAGTGTGTGGAGGTGTTGTTTCATTCTTTTTCCCCTTAAAGTTCTACATGCACATAATTAAAGTAAGAATAAAAGGCTTATAATGAGAAATGGCAGTTCATTGCCCAAGCAGAGCTTTTGTCTTTAGGGCTCTATGAAATGTGTGTTTGTGCCTCTGAGAAGTTCTTGCTCTCAAGAGGCTGGAGAGGGGGTGGCTCACCCCATGCCCACTCTGAGAGCAGTACCTTGCCTCCTGGGTATTTAGGATTTTTGCAACCCGAGCACGCTCCAACCTAAGCTCACAAATCACTTTTCGACTTCAAACCACATGTGCCTTTACATTTGATAAGTGGATCTCCTGCTCAGGGGCTCCTGCCTGGCTTTGATTCAAGAATGTGTGCTGTGCCTTCTCATTTGATTTGCGTCCAGGCTCCTTGAAGGGTTCTAGGTGGATACCCCGCTGAGCTCCGCTTACACATCCCGCCTCTTCCCAAGAGTTGCAGATACAGGCAAGCTTGGAAACCTCCGCCTGTGTGCTGATGATGGGGAGTCTGTCTCTTTGAGCTCTAGATCTCCGCAGCTATCTGCCCTGTCCCGTAGGGAGCTCCCCATTGGCTCCCTCACATCATGAAGACTGCTTATCACTTCACCTCAGTCATGCTCTTCCTCTCCTATCACCTGCCATGGTTAAACGATGTCACTAGAGTCCTAGGGATAACTTTCTTCTCTTTCACCTGTCCCTAGATCCATTTGGATATGCAGTGTATACTCTCCCCAAAAGTGTCTTGAAAACTTGGTCTCAACTGGTAGAGTTACGGAGAGATGATTAGCTCGGGAAGAGATCTGACTTTATCAGTGGGTTAATCCACTGATGAGTTCATAGCCAAATGGTCTATTAGGTGTGGGCGAGGAACCAATGTCTGCATGGGATCAACCTAGGCCCTCTGCATATATGAGACAGTTGTGTAGTTTAGTCTGTTTGTGGGACTCCTAACAATGGGAGCAGGGCCGTCCTGGTGTTTTGGCTGGCTCTTGGGAACTATTTCTTATGTTGGATTGCCTTGCCCAGTCTGATACAGGGGGGAGGTGCTTAATCTTACTGAAGTTTGATAAACCATGCCTTGCTGATGCCCATGGGAGGAAGGCCTGTCCTTTTCTGACTGAGTACAGATGAGGGGGGTCAATGGGAGGGGTGGGAGAGGGGAGGGAGTAGGAGGAGAGTATGGCAGGGAGGCTGTAGGCAGGGTGTAAAATAAATAAGATTTTTAAAAAGATTAAAAAAGAGGGGATGGGGTCTTGACGGGGGAAGTAGGTCACTGGGCATGATTTTGAACCTAGCCCCCATCCTACACAATTATTTTTTTCTGTCTTCCATGAAGTGAGTAAGCAGCTTTGCTCCACCACACATTGTCTGCCATGACGCTTCATCTCAGAAACTGTGGAGTCAAGTTATTGTGGATTGAAAAAGTGAAGCTAAAATAAATCTTTTTCTTTTAAAATCTTCTGGTCAGGTGTTTTATCATGGCAACAAAACCCAACACAATTACTAAGTTCATACTGGCTTGATCTAATTTCTTTAATTAAAACCAACTTCTACTTTTCACTCTACAGCCCCTAAAAATCACCACCTTCATGGCCCCCACTTGTCACCTGTGACAGGCTAGTTCTGGGAGATTGAGGGGCATAGTGGCCTAGAAACAACATCTGTGATGGTTAGTTTTTAGTTATCAACTTGCCACGACCTAACCACCTGAGAAGAGAGCTTCTGTTCAGGGGTTGCCTGGATCAGCTTGGCCCGTGGGCAGCATGTCAGTGGGGGATGGTCTTGATGGATGGTTGATGTAGGAAGGGGCAGCCCACTGTGGGCAGCACCATTCCCTAGGTAGGGTGTCCTGAACTATCAAGAACAGGATAAGCTAAGTGAAACAAGCAGGCAGTGTGGCTACATTTGTTTCTCTCTTCTCTTGGGTGTGATGTGACTAGCCACTTGAGTTTCTGCTGTCAAACCCATAGATATTTGCTCTTTCAGTTTTAAGACTTTTCTAGGTTCAGCACCTTTAGGTCTGTAATGCCCAGCAGTCTGAATAGGAAGCTGATCATCCTAAAACCACTTGTTGAAATAATCTCATTGCCCTGTAGTGTTGTTTTGGTAAAATGTGCTTTGTTTTGTTTGAAAGTTACAGTGGATTGAATATAAACATTGTCATGGGGCAAGATTTCCTGTTACTTTGGCGTTGCAAGCAAGTGGCGTGAATTGTCCAGTATGACCACCAGATGGCAGCGGCGCCCCATATTTTGCCTAGGTCGTCTTTTTACTACCCCCAAAGTGGGACTAGGTTTTAACCAAGTACCAAATCCCCTCACAAGTCACTCTTTGTTTTCCTCACCCTCCTCATGAACTTGGCTTTGGCTACTCCAGTGTTGTGACTCTTGTTCCTTTATTGTTTTTTAGCTAGCTTGAACCTGATTTTTCTGTTCCATGGTGAAGAGGTGAAATTCATAGGGAGAGGCCACACTTTGGGTTCTGGAGAGGATGTGAAATAAAATTTGATTCAGACTCAGTGATAAGAGGCTCATGAGATGAAAACATGGAGAGTTTGATCCAGCTGTTCTCAACTAACAAAAGGCCTAGCAGGAGTGTGCGCTCTCCGTGCGTCTACGCAGCTTAGATCAGACATCGTGTCTGTAGCTCTTGACTAGTTAACCAGGGCTTACTGTCTGGAGGTTGCCTTCTCTGCGGATCGGTTGTACTAGTTGATAGGTAAGTATGACTTTGACTAATGCTGTGCAGATAAATGATTAGTTTATCAGTTAGTAAACAGCAGAGAGAAAATGAAGGTGAGGAGTTTGGAAGCCCCCGATCCAAGGATGGGTTTTGGGAGAGGAAGTGAGTGTGAGAGGAGCCCCTTCCCTCCTCTTTGTGTTGCTTGCTGGGCGAGAAACTCCTCCCGGGCAGGCCTCACCCTGTTTCTCTCCACAGGATCTTTGTTGCTCCAAATGCCAGTCTGACATGGACTTAGGAATCCTCGGCTCTTCAGGCCTCTCTGCACCTCTCAACTTCTGCATCTGTGGCCTTTGACCTACAGGTTCAGGGTTACCCACGCACTCCCTTCCCCAGCACGAGCTAGCCAGATTGGCCCAGGGCACCCTGGGAATGAACAGAAGACTCAGCAGTGGAGCCAGCAGCTTCCCCCAGCACAGAGCCAGGCAGGGGCTGCCCCTGACCTGAAGTCTGCATCCTTCAGCACTCTGGGAGCTATTACCATCTGTCCATCAGCGGCATCAAGGAGCCAGGAGTGATGACCTGGACAGTTCAGGCTGTGGGAAGAGGTCCCGACTTTGATGTGAGCCACGAGGTCAGGGAGGGAGCAGGAGGTGAGGGGGGATTCTGAACACAATCTTCTCTTCCATCCTGGGCTTCTGGGGAAGACGCCAGTCTGTCTTCATCACCCCTTTCATCTTTTGATTCTCTGTGACCAGCTTCCTCCTCCCCAACCTCGAGATTGTACTAGGCAGCAGTGTGGGACTCTCGGTTCTAAATCTCCAACCTGTGCACGGTGGCCAGACCCACCTGCCTATTTCATATACAGTGGACATTAAGGGTACATGGTGAGCATTTCAGGCAGGAAACACCCAAGTTTTAGAACCAGAGAAGATGATTTTTTTTTCTGTGAAGTGGAGAATCCTGGTGCATGGAGGGGCTGCAGGGGACCAGTGCATGGAGGGGCTGCAGGGGACCAGTGCATGGAGGGGCTGCAGGGGACTGGGCGCTTTCTTGCCTTGGATGCTGGGATCCTTTACTTCTGCTTTTAGTTGGCATCAACTAGGCCTGATCTCACACCAGCAGTTGTAAGAAACTCACCAACTAGAGAGGACCCCCACCCTCACTGGTAGATAGAGGAGAATAAGGAGGGAGATGGAAGGACAGATGGGGAGGGGACTGCCACTGAGATTGGCTCATTGTTTGTCTAAGGCTACAGAAATTTCCAGAAGTTTCTCTGACTTTTTTTAAGTTTTATTTTTTGTTCATTTTAAAATATATTATTTGTGTGTGTGTGTGTGTGTGTGTGTGTGTGTGTGTGTGTGTGTGTGTTCAAGTATATGTCACACATGCGTGGGTACCCATAGAGGCCAGAGAGGTTGTAAAATCCCCTGGAGCTGGAGTTAACAGGCTACCTGATAGGTACCTAACTTGAGTTTTCTGGAAAAGCAGAATGGGTTCTTATCGCTAACTCTCCAGTACCTCTCTGCCTAGCCCCCGCCCCCAAATTTAAACCAAGTTTCCCCTGTCCACCTACTTCTATGATCTAGGAAGAAAAGTCAAGAAGGGAAGAAAGCTTATAGGGCCTGTGATCACAGTGGAGCCTGGCCTTCCCCACTCACCAAGACCTGGAAAATTAATAGAAATGGGATTTCAATATTTGGCATCCCTTACCTGTCAGAACGTCTTAAATGTATTAGCTTGCTTAAAGTTCTCAATAGTAACTGTGCAAAGAATTTACTATTCCTTTTCAATTTCACTGCGGAAAGACACAGAGCCAAAGAGGGACCCAATGACATCTTAAAGCCAAAGCTGTATGTAGCAGAACTAGGTCTAGATTCACTGGGAATCCTTCCTCCCAGCCTGTGCTGCTCTGATGAACCCATCTTAGGAACCCACAAAGGTTTCTTCTTTCCCACCTTTCCAGATCCCAGCTTGGGGCTGAATAGACAGAGCCCCGAGCAAAGATGAAGGTGTGTGGCTAGACCAGGAAGGAGCATCAGACCCATCATGGACACAAGCCAGCTGGGTCTCTATGTCCATCTGCTGCTAGCTGCCTGTGCCACAGTCTCTCTTGGCCTCAAGACCCTTGCCCATCAAGTGAGAGGATGAGATGGAGGCTAGGATCTGTGTCTCTGGATGATATGATTCCTGAGGTCCCTTCTATTTCCAGGACCCCGAGTTTGGTAGCTGAGATGATTTATTTGGGAGAAGGAATGATACCCTCAGCCACTGCCTGGACTTCATAATTCCATCATCTCAGAGAACAGAGCCAGACTTGATATTTAGGCTTGGCTAAGGATCCCGACTCTGTGTACATTCAGGTTCTAGAGAGGGCCCCAGATACAAGGTCCTGATTATTCCTGTGTGGTTCCTGGATGCCCCTCCATTCTCAGGGCTGTGGTTTCGCACTGTGGATGACACCTGGGCCTGTTACACCAAATGCCACATCAGGTGGTGTGTGCCGTATCTGTGAGCGCTCCCCGAATCTTCACCATGGTTCAGGAAGGAGAAGTTCTGGAGATGGGGAAAACAAGCTGGACCGTTGGTCTTCTGTCTTGCAGCTAGGAAATGAGAAGGATGAGACGGGAGCTTGTGTACTAAGTAAGGCACTGTACTATTGCCCATTGGGAAAAGTGGTCTACCAACTTTCCTAGAAAGAACAGGGGTCTCAGGGCTAGCTCCTTTGGGGTGGGGTGGGCTTCTGTCTTTTAGAGTTTTGGGTAGAATGCAGAGAAGCTCTACTAGTTTGGGGGAGAAGCAGAGGAAACACAAAGGAAAAGGAAGGGTCTCTGCACCCCACCTCCATTGTGTGTGTAATCTGGGGTTCAAGCTGGCACACAGTATCCTTGATTTGGGACCATCTGTGATGAGCACCCAAGCTAGCTTGGGAGATAGCCCTGAGAATAGGGATCACCCACCAAAGATGGAGCTGAGGAGGCAGAGAGCCTGGGTGACCCCCACTCTGGAAGCAGATGTTGTAATGAAGTACACGGTGTCACCAACTGTCCCGGAGTTCCTTGAGATGTGTATCTGGGGGCAGGGAGGTAGTTTGAACCACTACCCAAAACAACCACTTTGGTTCTGCTTTTATGTTCAGAGCCCAAAATATTGGGGCTAAGAGAACCCCTACTCGAAGACTTGACATCAGTCTCTCCCCTTTTCTCTGAATGGCGGGATGGGGGAGGGCTGAGGTTGCTGTGTCAAACATGCCATGCTTTTCTCCCCGTCCTCCTAAGAACCTAGCATCACTCATCCCTGGACAATTTAGCTGTTATCAGTGCTCATTTGGAAGAGGGAAGAGAGAGCCACAGTAAGAAGGAGAGCAGAGGGGACACCAGAGCCTTTGTTCTCCACGGGGAGGAGGGGCAGCGGGTCAGTTTGGCCTCACCATATCTGGCAGGCATCCCTGTGACTGAGCCACAGAATTAAGCTGTCCTCCCCTTTCTAATATGGATGAAGCAGGGGTGGACTGTGACAAGAACTGTCAGTGCTGGTATCTTGTCCCAGTAATCACTGAAAAGGCCATACATACAGCTTGACAGGCCTGGGAAGGACCACTGGGAGAGGGGTGGATAGGAACACAGCCACCTTTGTGTACCTCTTCAGCAAGGGCATTCCATCCCTGTCCTGTGTGGATGCTGTGAGACCCCAGGCCTGGGACAACACTTAACTGCACATAGAGTGTACCCCCAGTGCTCACCGGAGCCGGAGTCTGAGCTCTTATGGAAAGCTCGCTCACCCTGGAGAAGACTTTGGGGTCTTCTCGCCGCCATTGAGGGCTGCTAACAGAGACGACAGAAACAAGCTTCCAGGTTAAACAGATGACAGCAGATGTGTGAGACTTGGAGCTGGTGAGATGGCTCACTGGGTAAAACCGCTTGGTACCGAGCCCGACGACTCGATACACACACACACACACACACACACACACACACACACACACACACAAATAAATAAAATGAAAACTGCAATAGGTGTTCAAACATTGGGAAGGACACTTGCTGAGCCCCAACCGGAGAGGAACATGGGTCCTGCCTCTGTGTCCTTCTGGGCCACGTACTTGGCAGCCCTGATCAAACAGTGGTGTGGTGCAGTGTGGCTGAGCTTTGGTCCGGGACTCTAGGAGACCCACTGGCCCCAGCCTGAAGAACACCCTTTGCAGAAACGATGGTTGGAATGGAAGCATCTTCCTCAACATGCTGCAGTTCCACTCCACATGGGGTTGTGTGCACTTTAGCTCCTGACCCATCCCGCCTCCCCCACAAATAAACAGACTCTAAGGATAGACTGAACCCCCACAGGCCTTTGGTTCAGCAGCCCCTCCCCTGGGGCCTCCTGCATGCAAATGCTCAGTGCCCCTCTCCAGTTTGGCATCAGCCCTGTGTTGAGCCCCAGGAGGCCGATCTGAGGTGGTGTTCTCCAGCTGTGGGTGTGGGAGGCTTGGGAGGAGAGGATATTTCTTTGTATCTTGATCCCATTCATCTCCGGTCCCTGCACATCTGCCCTCTGCCCCTGCGTGCCTAGCTCCCTCCGAATAAAACAAAATTAAAGAGAGAAAAAAAAAGAGCAAAATAAAAAAAGGTGGGGGGGATGAAAAATCCCCGCCTGTGCACCTCTGCCTCTTCCTCCATACACTAACTGCAACCTGGAGTTCTTCCGTAGGTTCTGGAGGGGCTGTGTGCATCTAGCTATCCCCTCTTGCCTTTCCCCTGGTTCAGGTCCAGTCACTCACCTGTCACTCACAGGAGACACCCAGGTATGCCTCCCCCAAGTCCACGCTGGCATGCCAGCCCCCGTCCTGCCCCAGGCCTCACGAAGGGCCTCTGTACACCAACCCTGTCATTGCCTGACCTGGCTAATATCCCTCTTTCTGGTCTCAGTTCAGGCCTCTCTGGTCTTTCTGTGTCATCCACCAGCCACAGGGGCCTTCATGCAGTCCCAGAACTGAAGCCCACTCTGAGGTGTTCTGTCCCCCATTAAATGCTCGGGATTCAGGGGAACAGCTTTCACCCACTAGTTACAGTGTGCCATGCTAATCTGGCTTCTTTCTTATGAGTTACTCCTTATTATCATCATAGTACCTTGCCTTCAAATAGACCAAAAGGGTCAAAGAAGTCAACACAGGGCACAGAGCAGGTCGCCAGAGTCCAGTCCCCTTCCAGATGTGTGTGTGTGTGTGTGTGTGTGTGTCTTTCTTGCTCTACAGGACTCTACTTGAAGGAGTCTTTGCTGATTCCCAGGTCCAGATTGTACCATAGCTATCACAGTGCCACTTGTATGCATTCATAAATGCTTGAGTTTAACAAACATCTGTTGAGTGCCTTCTCTATGCCAGATGTTGTGGAAGTTTGGACGTGGGAGTGAGCTTGCCAAAGGAAATGTGGGCAGGTGTCTCCTTGAGTTCTTCTGTCTGCCTCTGGGCCCCAGAATAGCCAGTCCAGTTCTGTATTGCTGCCCAGCCAAGCTGAGGAAGGAGGGGCCTGGGTGCAGGGTGTGAGGGGTGGGCTGTGGGGTGAGGGTGGGTGGGGTGAAGGGAGACCGGGTTTAATGAGGTGACTGCCACTCGTAAATGAAACAGAAGGTGGTGCAGCTTGTGTGAACTTCGACCCCTCCTGTCAGTCTTGCCTTTCATTAAGAGCGGTGCCTCCCTCAGAAGAGACCCACCACAGCCTGAGCCAGGATGCCAAGGCTGGTGTGGAGAGAGTGTAGGGAGGAGACATGGGCTAGCAGTTAGTGGATCTCCTGGGCCTCTCTTGTTCCTCACAGGACTTTTGATAGATGAATGGCTGCGTTGGATTTGAGAGGAGGTACTTGCAGACCACAAACCTGGAGACTTCCAAAAACATAAATTCCCAGGCCCCTTATCAACAGGCTGGAGGTTGAGTGTTGGAAATTTATATTTATTTTTCTTTTAGTTGTGTGCATGTGTAATGTATATGTGTGTGGGTAGGACAGTATGGATAAAAGCATCCATGCGTGTGCCTGTGGAAACCAGAGGTCGACGTCTGTGTCTTCCTCTATTGCTCTCCACCTTGTGTGACACAGGATCTCTGTGACTGAACCTTGAGCTGGCCAGCAAACCCCTGATCATCTTGTCTCTGTGCCCTCCCAAGCACAGAAGCAACAGGTTCACACTGCCATGCCAAGCTTTTCATGTGTGTGCTGGGGATCCGAACTTAGATCCCTCTGCTTGTGCGCCACCACTGCCCCTGCTGAGCCATCTCCCCAGCCCAGAAATTTGTAATTAAAAAAACAACTCCCATGAGGATTCTTCAACCAGCCATGCTTAGCAATCGTGGTCTTGGGTCCTAAAGTGAGACCGATTGGCCTCAGGTTAACTGGAGAACTGGGGGTGCAAAAACCCAGCACTTGCCTCCTGAGTGTTCTGGTTCCTGACTCTTCACTACATATCCCCACCAGAGCCTCCAAATAACCCTGTGTGATAACAGCATTATCAAAATTGCAAAATGAGATGGAGAGCAAACAGCTTGCTAAGAGGAAACAGAACTGAGATCTGGAAACAGTTCCACATGACTCTGAAAGTTCTGCCAAACAATGTCATAGCAACCCCTCTACCCCCTCGCCCCCAGCACACACACACACACACACACACACACACACACACACACACACACACCCCTTATATAATAGTAGCCATTAGCATCCAGGGATCCAAGAAGTCATCATCTTGCTCTATTCTAACTGAGGTCCTGGGGGCAGCCATGGACACTATGATTACAGACAGTCCTCCATGACTGGAGGTGTCTGTGGTGTTCACCATGGCATGTTAAAATAAGAAGAGCCCTTGACCTAAAATCAGGCAGCCCCATCTTCATGTATACCTCTTGGGCAAAGAGTGCTTCCTTTCTGGTTGGAACAGAGGAAACTAGCTTTGCTGAAGGGTTCCGCACATGGGCAGACGAGCAGCTCTGAGACAGAAAGTGATGTCTCTTCCCTCTGCCTTGTAAGTTCTTGCCTGGCCCCCAATGGGGGTTCCAGTGAGCACTGCCTTTTAGTCCTACTTCCGTGGAGAGTGTGGCTTCAGGCTGCCCACACCTAGAGGTCCAAGCTCTGCAGGGTCTGAGGTTTTGTGCAATAAGTTGGCACCTTTAGCATAACCATTCCAGGGCTTCATTCACTCAAAAGTTGCTTACTGAGAAGAATTTTTAGCTGGACATGGTGGTGTACTTTAATCTACAACTTGGGAGGCAAAGGCAAGAGGATTATCACAAGTTCAAGGCTAAGCAGGTCTGCATATCAAGTTCCAGGCCAGCCAAGGCTACATAGCAAGACTCTATTTTGAAAACATAAGAAAAAACAAACCAACGCAAGGCCACCCACTTTTTACCAGGCACTAGAAATATAAAATAGATTTTTTATTTTCCTTTGTGTGTGTGTGTGTGTGTGTGTGTGTGTGATAAGGTTTTATTCTGTAGCTAAAACTGGAGAGCTTGCATTGATCCTCCTGCCTCAACCTCCTCAGTGTTGGGATTACCGGTGTGTGTTACCATGCCTGGCTTAGATCATAAAACGTTAAAGATGTGGTTTGTCATCTTTAGGAGAAGAGAGGTGTTTTGGAGGATGGAGGAAAAAAGAGTTGAGAATCTGGGCAGGACTTTTTATGCCAGGGAAGAGAAGGCTAAGTGTTGCCAGGACTACTGAGAAGTGTTAGCCTTGTCTTTAGGTAGAGTTACGTTGCTTAGTGGGAGGCTGAGGACCCCGTCCATGAGGATCTTTGATGAGGTGGGAAGTAAGGCCCGGAGAGAAGCACAGTCCTACTGATGCTTCCAAGAGAATGAAGCCTGTTGCTGAGGAAGTGAGTGAATCCAGGTAGGGCCAGCTGAGCACTGCTTGCTCCCGTGCAGCCATGGCTGTTCCCTTTGGTTGAGGAGACAGTTAAGGGAACCTTACACTCCATGGTGTTTTTTTCTGAGAATGAGGGTTGAACTCCTCAGTCCTGCTAAGAGGGCAGCCTTAGAAGCAAGACTGTCTGCAGCTGACCAGAACTGTGATCCTACTTGTGGGTCATTCCAACTCCAACATTGGAGTCCAGGGCCCTAGAGCTAGCTGTCTACACTCCCCCTTTAAAGCTGGAAAGAGAACGGCTATCCACTTCCGGGGAGCCTGGCAGGAAGGTCTATGCAGGCACATCTCGGAGAAGGCTGAGTGGCAGAGTGCCACAGAGGGCAAGGGGCTGGGAAGCGCGAGGGCCTGGGCTGCTGGCTAACCCAACTCCACACAGCCAAGTGGAGATTAAACAAACAGACAGGAAATGAAATCTGGCCTTGAAGCCTGTCCACCTACAGGAAACCAGGAGGGAAATTCAAAGGAGCTTCATCAAGGATGCAGCCCCCAATCACTACCACTCTTTAGAGTCCCTCCAAGGCCCGCTTGAGGGTGGGAATTCTGTATTTGTGGTTTGACTCTCTGGGAAATATGAGGAAAGCTGCAGTCCTAAAAAGAAACAAACAAACAAACAAACAAACAAATAAACGAAAACCAAAACTACACAGATGCCCTTATATGCTGCTTTGGGGAGTTCAGGACTCTGAGCTAAGAGTTGCTGTCCTAGGAAAGTTTGCCAGCCTCCGTCTTTCTTCTTCCTCTGAAAAAAACCTGTGGACTTTAGGATAGCCACAGAATTATGCAACCACTACCTTCAACCCTCCCACTTTCTTCAGGTTTTTATGCCTAAAGATCAGCTTGTTTTAGACATTCCACACAAACAGAACCACCTGCTTTCCCTTAGCAGAGTGTTTTCAAAGCTGGTTCATGTCGTAGCACCATAAATACTTCATTTCTCTTGAATATCCCCCATCGAATGGATATGTCCAACTCACTCATTTGGCATGGACAAATGAACAGACATTGGAAAGGCTCTATTGTGGGGCTTTTATGAGCAGTGCTGGTTTGAACACTGGTGCATAGGTTTTTGTGTGGACAGAGGCTTTCAGGTCTATGAGCGAATCCATGGGTCACGTGATAAGTTGGTTTTTGCCTTTGGAAAACTGCCTGGTTTTTCCAGAGAAGCTGTACCATTTTATGTCCCTGCCAGCAGGTTTAGGCCAGCTCTAATTCTATAGACATCCTCAGCAACACCAACACCTCCTCCTCTTCCTGTATGTTGTTTTGTTTTAGACACTCTTGCAGTGTGAGACACTACTTCATTGTGGATTGAATTTGAATTCTCATGGTTGCCAGCGATGCTGAGAATGTTTGGCTGTGCTTATTGGACATGTGTTCATCCTCTGGAGAAATGTTCATATGATCCTTGACTTTTTTCTAAATTGTATCATTTATCTTTTTATTATTGGCTTTATATAAGTTCTTTATATGGAAGTTCTGTAGATACATGAATTGCAAACACTATCTCCCATTATGTTGATTATATTTTCCAGAACCTTCTTGCTGGTATTCTTTGATGCACAAACATGTATTATTACTATTATTATTTATTGTTGTTGTTCTGTTTTATTTTTCAGGCAGGATATTGCTATGTCACCCTGGCCTCAAACTCAAAATCTCCCTGCTTCAGGCTTCTAAGTACTGGGACTACAAGCATGTGTTGCCAGAGGCAACAAAAGATTTAAATATTTGTGACGATCAATTTATCTGCACTCCTTTTGTTGCTGGTGCTTTCAGTGTTTAAGAAAATGTTTAGTTCAAGATCATAAAGAGACTTGGGGATGTTGTCAGAGAGATTCATGCCCTGGCTTCCATCCTATTCATGAGATAAAACCCCACAAAATTTTCTGCTTACTTTAACTGTTTCATCGAAGAGCCTTGTAGGTTTAGCTATGGCATTTAGAACTTTGATGCAGCTTGTGTAGATTTTTGTATATGGCATGAAATGGGGGGCAATGTTGTGTGTTTGCCAGCGGGTGTCCAGTTGTTCCAGCACGAGTTGTTGGAAAACATCCTTTCTCTTTACACCTTCTTTCTCTCTTCCTGTCCACATCCCCATCCCAGAGCATTGCCTAAGCCATATAACTCTGGTCAAGTTAAGTATGTCTCAGACTCTTCAGTTTTCATTGTAAATATAAGACAGATATATCTACAGCTGCTGTCTGGCATGATGTGAGGAGCAGTCCAGATGATGGAGGAGACCACGGATAAACGTGTAAGTGCTCCTTGTTTTCATATACCGGGGCCATACCACCTTTTGCTTGGTCTTCACCTCAGCATTTGATGTGCACACCCTTGGAGGTATAAGTCCTTCCACTGGAACTCTTTTGGACCCTTCCTTCGAAAAACAACTTCCTTTTATATTTTGAGCTGCAGGAGAATAGGCAGCTGTTTGCTTTTGTTTCTTAAGCATCTCCAATGTGTTGGGAACATTCTGGGCTCGGGAGCTCATTTGGTGGGCTAAGACATACTTTGTGTGAATGAGGGGTTTGCACTTGACACTGAGGTTTTTTTCCCAGATAACCCTAGCTTGTGTCAAGTTGAAGAGAGAGAGAGAGAGAGAGAGAGAGAGAGAGAGAGAGAGAGAGAGAGAGAGACAAAGCAAAGCAAATGTTTACTTTGGGTCTCAACTCTAGCACACATACCCAACTCAGCCTGGCCCGGGACACTTGTACCCATGGTGCTTGCCTGTGCCATTCTTCGGAGGCTCAATGGGTACTTTCTCTTTCCTTTCTTATGGCAGACAGCCTCTAGGGTGGCCCTAAATGGTCCCCATCTGCTGGTATTCCCATTTACACACTTACCCTCTTGAGTATGAGTGGGCCCCAGACCTCACTTTTAACAACGGAAACATCAAAGATGATGGAATGTCATTTCTTTGCTTACCTGAGAGTATGGCTCACCCCTTGCTAGCTGACTTTTTCTGCCCTCTTGGTTTTCACCCTTTGACGAAGGAAGTGAGCATTTTTGGGAGTCACACAGGTATGATGAAGACTGATTCAGACTGGCAGTCCCCAGGGACCGAGTCCTGCCAACCCTCTTTCCTCACTTGAGCCTTAGATGAGACCCTAACCCTGGCCAAAAATTTGGTTGTATCCTTGTGAGAAGCCCAGATCAAGGGGCCTAACAGTGTTGTGCCTAACCTCCGATCAAGATAGGCTGGGACATGATGAACGAATGTTCTTTGAGGCACGTGCACAACAGTAGATAGGCAGTTCCCATATTACTCCATATGGTTTGCGCGTGTCCCTGAACAATTTGTGTCCGCCCTAGTTCCATGTGTTGATTACTGGGGTAGAGAGTGACATCATTTTGAATCTTTAGGCAAGACAGTCCTGCTGTGGGATGGTCTGTATGTCAAATTACTCTGATTTGTCAATAAATAAAACACTGATTGGCCAGTGGCCAGGCAGGAAGTATAGGCGGGACTAACAGAGAGGAGAAGGAGAGAACAGGAAGACAGAGGGAGACACTGCCAGCCACTGCCATGACAAGAAGCATGTGAAGACACCAGTAAGCCACAAGCCACGTGGCAAGGTATAGATTTATGGAAATGGATTAATTTAAGATATAAGAACAGTTAGCAAGAAGCCTGCCACGGCCATACAGTTTGTAAGCAATATAAGTCTCTGTGTTTACTTGGTCGGGTCTGAGTGGCTGTGGGACTGGCGGGTGACAAAGATTTGTCCTGACTGTGGGCAAGGCAGGTAAACTCTAGCTACACAGTCCCATCATGTAGATCTCAGGCCCAGACTCATGTAAGACCCAAGCCACATTGACATGTTCATTGAAAATAAGAATCATGCCTTCTTATTTGTTTCTAAGACTAACCCCTCTTTTGCACACTTGTACATTTGTAGTTATGCTCTGTGTGAGACATTCTGTTCTAACACAATAAAAACAGTTCATGGAGTGCCTCAAAAAAGAAAGAATAAGAAAGTGTGTATCCTGGCCTAAGTGGCATCTGGGTGAGCTACTGAGCCGTCCAGAGAAATGTGACTGCCTGGGCAGCCCTAGCGTGGGAAGACAGGAACTGCCAATCTTGTAAGGTTTATATTAATAGGCAAGAGAAAAATAGGGCTAGCAGGATGGCTCAGTGGGTAAAGGCACTTGCTGAACTAACCGGTTTTCCTGAGTTTGATTCCCCAGAACCCACCCCTCCAAAACTATTTTCTGACCCCCCTATGTGCACTGTGGCACACCAACCTGCCCATAGTCATGCATGCAAACAAAATATCAATTCAAGGTTTTTTTTCTTTGTTTTTTTTTTTGGTTTTTCGAGACAGGGTTTCTCTGTGTAGCTTTGCGCCTTTCCTAGAACTCACTTGGTAGCCCAGGCTGGCCTCGAACTCACAGAGATCCACCTGCCTCTGCCTCCCGAGTGCTGGGATTAAAGGCGTGCGCCACCACCGCCCGGCTTCAATTCAAGGTTTTAAAATAGAGAAATAAAATATTCTACATTTCCTTTCATCTTTCTGCACAGTAGAAACCATTCATAGTTTTTGGTATATAAGCCTGTAGTTAGTAATCACTCGGTCAATATTTGCTGATTCATCTGATATAATCACGCCTAAGTTAAGATTGGGGCTAATGAAGGATAGCAGACTCCATCAAAGGTGACCACCACCATCAAAGGTTTGGCAGAAAGAGCAGATGTCTTATTGTCCCTATAGAGAAAGTTTGTACTGAGAACATCGAAGGAAGAATTCAGACAAGAGACTCCAGCTAGAACACGCCCCAACTTGCCATCAAATTGGCAAGGAGACCGCCTCTCACCTTGACTGGATCCAGAGGCAAGCATCAGAACAGTTCTGAAGTGACGTCTTGCTGCCTTCCCTGGGTGTCCAACAGCCTTAGGAAAAGGAAGCCTTGCTGAGTTAGAGATCTCAGCCATCATACAAGAGCCTGCTCATAGGTAAACTTCTCTTATCTCCTTCCTCAGAAATCATGATTAGATGCAAAAAAACTATCCGGTCTAGGTCATACAGCCAATAATTTCTTACATGGATTAAAAAACAAACCAGGGTGGTGGTGGCACATGCCTTTAATCCCAGCACTTGGGAGGCAGAGGCAGTCGGATCTCTGAGTTCAAGGCCAGCCTGGTCTACAGAGCAAATCCAGGACAGGCTCCAAAGCTGCACAGAGAAAGCCTGTCTTGGAAAAAAAGAAAGAAAGAAAGAAAAAGACAAGACAAGCCGAACCATTAAAGGAACAAATGAAAACCTCAAGGTCCACGGCTGAGGGAATAGCATGAGTGGTAGGCTGTGTGTGAGGCCCCGGCTTGCTCTCCAACACCAGGAAAGGGTAAAAGTAAAGAGCACCAGCAAAGGAACAACAACAAAAACAAGTTGCAGAAATCTGAATAGACTCACCGACAGTCACACAGTCGGTTGGTTGCAAGAGAGACCAGGACAAAGTACCCTCTCCTTACCACTCCCATACTCTGCCCCTGACTGAGACAGTTTGTAGTCACAGGACAGTTTCTAGCTGCGGATGCCATAGCAGCTGGGACTTCCCACACTCTGGGGGTGAAGCCCAGCTGAGAACAAACATGGGAGTGCCTGGGATACAGGCCCATCTTCCTGCCTTCCCTCGAGGCTCTAAGAGTTGGGAGATCGTCAACAGCACGAGGCATCTTGTTCCTATTCTCTCGACTGGGCGGTCCTGGCAGAACTCTTCATTTCCTGGAAAGGAATAAGTTTTTAATCTCTGAGCTCAAATTCACTTTGGATGGGAGCTAAGAAAACTGAATCCCTCCAAAGTAGATTCCGTCTTCTTCCTACGTACCTCTGATGTGTCCAGCAATGGAAAACTAGGGGGCCTGTCCCTGTAGCCTTGAGCAGCCTTGAGCAGAGATCCAGGGGGCAGCAAGAACCCAGGCAGAGCCAGACTCCTTCCCTGAGACCTGTCAGCACAGCCTTGAGCTCCCAATGAAGAGCTTGGAGCTCTTTGTGTGGTACCACCTGGATCTTGAAAATAATTCTTGTTTACTCCCTGCTCCCCATGTCGGGTCTCATATCAATTTGCCTCTTCTAAGAAGCCCCATTGCCTCTCTGCTGTGTTTTAAAAGTGCCCTCCCAAGTTCATGAGTCCAGAATAATAATCCCCAAATTTATGTTAATATATCTGGAGGCAGAGCCTTTGGAAAGTAATTAGATTAGGTCCTAAGGGTCTGGTCTCCACAATGGCATTAGAGATTTGTAAAACAAAACAAAACAAACAAAAAACCAGAGAGAAGCCTATGGTGGCATTCTAGCCCTGTCTTCCATGTAGGAAAGCTCTGACTAGAAGCAGCTGAAGTAACATTTTTGTACTTCCCTACTTCGAAAAACACAACACACACACACACACACACACACACACACACACACACACGATGTGTATGCTCGTTTTGTTCTGCATGTGTATCTGTGCACCATATGCATGCTTGGTGTCCACCGAGGCCAGAAGAGGATATCAGATCCCCTGAGACTGCAGTCATAGGCAGTTGTGAGCCACTCTGTGGGTGCCAGGGATTGAACCTGGGTCCTCTGGAAGAGCAGTCAGTGCTCTCAACTGTTGGGCCTTCTCTCCGGTTGCCCTAGCTCTGTTATTTTTATTTTTTTAACGAATGTGTAAATCTGTATACATTATCCAGTTAGAGGCGTTGTGTTATAGCAACGGGACGTGGCTTAGACATTCCTCTGGCTGGGGATTAGGTGTCTTTCCTAGCTGCACCTGTGACACCCTGTTCTCCCCATTGCCAGCCCTCCCAACTGGGCTGTGATCGTCTGCTGCTTGTGTGCAGCCCTCTCGCCGCTAGCCTGACTGATGATGAGACATCCTTGTAGGAAAATGGAAATGGTGGGATTTGGCGGAGGGGACATAGAATCCACCATGGTTGTAAACATGGTCCCCAAGGCATTCTGAGCTGGGTCTCAGTTTGTGACGAGGAGATTGGGCCTCTCTTTTCTTTCATATAGAATGCAGCACCACTTTGGGTCAGGGCATTCCCAGCAAGGCCCAGAATGAGCCACCGACTGAAATTGCCAGCAGTTGGGGGATGGGACTGTCTCAGGCCAGGTGGATAACCACGGCACCCACCAACACCTTGAAAACAGTTTCTTCTCTTTTGCCATTATTAATGTTATCATTCTTTCTTTTCTCAGTGCTGGGGAATGAACCCAGGGCCTTGTGCACATTAAGCAAGTAATCTACCTTGGAGTTAAAACCCAAGTCAGAGAGTTTCTGGTTGTTGTGGCGACACATCAACTATGACCTGACGCCGCGTTGGCGTTTCACCGGTGTTTCATTGTAGTGAAGGACAACAGTCTCAGGGCTGCAAATACCAGGGCCTCCGGGCTTCCTTGTGCAGCTGGCTTTTTCTTTGTTGGACTCCTCCTGCCCTAGCTGCTCCAAGTCTCTCCGTCTTAAAATACGACACCAGAACTTAATGCAATTTCCCAGAGTGGTTTGAGTCATGGCTCACAGAGACCACTTTCCTGTACAGACAGCAACCTGAGGGTTCAGCCGCTAAAGAAAACTAGTACTCTCTTGTGCTTATAATTTAATAAAAATCCAGGTCTTTCTCCCAGAAACACCCTTCTGTCTTTCTTCACCCTCTTTTAAAACTCTGTGTGTGTGCACACAGATGTGTGTGATGAATATATATACATATGTGTATATATATGTGTGTGTGTGTGTGTGTGTGTGTGTGTGTGTGTGTGAGAGAGAGAGAGATGATGAGAGACGAAGTACAGGGCCTAGCACATACATTTTACTCAGTTTCATCTCGACTGATTTGGCCGTAGATCTCACCCACCAAGAACAGCCAACCAATGAGTTTGCAGTTACCGTCAGCTTATCTATCAACGGGGCTCCGAAATCACCAGCCTGTGTGCTCTGTATACTCAGCATCTGCCAGTGCTGACCTCACTCCACACTCATCTGTGGCCCTTTGAGCCCCACCCATCCAGCTGAGGTTAGGCTCCTAGCAGTCTGTGCAGACTCTGAAAGCACTAGGTGGAGGCAGCAATCCCCGTCCTTTTCCTAAGAAAGATATTGAGCGGCCAAGTGCCATACCGAAGCCGCTCCTCTGTTTGTGCTAAATTTCCCCCACCCCATCCTCACACTCTTGCTCAATGTTTATTCATCATAAAAAATTTTATATTATTTATATATCACATTAATCTATATTAAATGTATATTAAAAATATATTACATTTTCCCAAGACCAGCCCTCACTTTAAAAGTCATTACTGGATGGTTGAAAGTTTGGATGACATCTTTAAATTTTTATTGCATTCATTTAGTGTGTGTGTGTACGTGTGTGTGTGTGTGTGTGTGTGTGTGTCCGTGTGTGTCCACACATGCCACAGCATGTATGCGTAAGTCGGAGGACAACCCACAGGTTGGTTCTCTTCTTCCATCATGTGGGTTCCAGGGATTGAACTTGGGTCGTCAGGCTTGGCAGCAGTTTCCCGTGACTGCTGAGCCATCTCGCCGGCCCCATTCATCACAAAGAAATGTTAATAGGGGAAGCTGGACTCACAGTGGTCAGGTGTGTGTCCACCGGGCCTGGTTCTGCCACAGAAACTCAGACAGACTTCACCCGCTGCTCTCTCGGGTGGGCACTTCCTGTCCCAGGACTTGCCTGCATGGTCCTGCTGGGACTCTGAGGCATGTCTGTCTGCCAAAGCAAGTGGGTGTTGGAAAGGTTTGAAAGATGTCACCCTGGGCCTTTAGCTGGGCAGGTCAAGGTCTTTGCTGCCAAGCCTGATGACCTGAGTTTGAACCTAGAATTGTCATGGTAGAAGGAGAGCGATAACTCCTTCATGTTATCCTCTGCCCACCACACATGCACCGTGGCACCTGATTCCCATGGCACACCTATGCTTACACAGTACATGTGTGTACTCGCACGCATACAAAGAAATAGATATAATAAGCAGTTGTAACGATGTCACCCAACTCTCAGTGACTTGGGAAGTGAGGGCTGGCCTTAGGAAGATGGGGGGACTGCCACTGCATTGAGAGTAAATGTGTCTGCCGTCATCAGTCAAACTTTGTTCCTAGGGCAGGGGTTCCTCCCCACAGTGCCAAAACCAAGGACCACGCATCCCGGATTCTCCTGCCGCCATCACACTGCAGCAGTCCCAACCACCCCAGCCAGGAGGGACAAAAGGAGCCAGCTGTTGCTTTGTTCCTCACAGAGTGTGAAGTGTCCAGCTGTGTCCTGTTTCTGTCCCTTTCAGGACCAAGGAATATGGGCTGTGTGTCTTGTGCTGGACACTGTATAGTGTCCACTTCATTTATCCGGCGCATTTTTAGCAGAGACCAAGCAAGGCCACCTTGCTGGTAAAGAAACTAAAGCTTATATGGCTTTGTCAGTGGGAAAACTTGGACTAGATCCTGGCCTAGGATCTTTGCCTACTCTCAAGTTCCTTTTGCTTACCCACTGCCGGCCCCAGAAAGACAGGGCCTGCCTACCTCCTCAGGCCTCCAGGCTGCTGGCTATGGAATTTCCGCTTGACCCCGGATGAGATAGGGAGGGCAGCGAAAGAGCCACCAGGCGTGAGACTGACTTGAGGAGCTGGCAGTTTTCTTCCTGTGCCACGTGAAATGTTTCCAAATATGGGGAGCCATCTGTTGATGATGTGAGAATTGGGCAACTTCCACCCTCATCATTAGCTTGGCAGCAATGGAAAGTGAGTCCAGAAAGAGCCCTTGTGTATCGTAGAGGAAATTCAAGCCGTATGTTTCTCATTCATATACTCTTAAGTCATCAAAATGTTGGTTTTAAAGAGGCTTTTGATGTCCAACTTGCTTTCTGTTTTTTTTTTTTTTTTTTTTTTTTTTTTTTTTTTTTTTTATGGGGGTAGGGAGGGGAAGTCACGATTCTTTGGCTGTAAATTATCCAGTTTTGGGAAAGCTGGGGATGGTTCTAATACCTCAGATCCCAGAAGTCTAGAGGGAACTCCAGGCAGGGGTCTACCTTTGGAACAGAGGTAGAGACATTTGTTCTTTTTTCACAGAATATACCCTGAGCACCTCATAAGTGCTGAACATAGTAGCAGGCGCCAGGGACAAACAGTCACCTCTGAAGCTGAACCCTAAGTAGCAACCCCACGTGAAGAAACTTCACCTTAGAGCAGTTAATGGGCTCAGAGCCACCTATGCAGCCGCTACAGTCATGTGGCTGGGATCAGATTATGGGCCGTTTTGCTCTGGAGTGTGTATTCTTAAGCTTTCCTGCCTGGAAGAGGAAGAGGAGGAGGAGGTAGGGAAGGAGAAGTTGCCTAGGCAGAGAGAAAGGGAAGAAATCTGTATAGAGGAAAAGGACACCTGAGAAGGCTCAAAGAAGGGAAGAAGACATGGAAAATAGCTTATTTCATTTTCTGTTGCTATAACAGGATACCTGATACTGGGCACTTTATAAAGAAAAGAGATTTATTTAGTTCACAGTTTTGGAGGCTTTGGTAGTTGAGTAAGAATGGTCCCTAAAAGCTCATATATTTGAATGTTTGGTTCCCAGTTGGTGAAACTGTTCTAGAAGGACTAGAGGGTGTGGCCTAATTGGAGGCGGTGTGGTCTTGTTGGAAGAGGCGTGTTACTGGGGTAGGCTTTGAGGTCTCAAAAGCCCATGCCATTCCCTGTTAGCATTCCCTCTTCCTCTTTCTTTGCTTTGTAGTTGTTGTCTCAAGATGTAAGGCCTCAGCTACTGCTCCAGCATCATGCCTGACTGCCTGCCACCACACTTCCCACCATCACAGTCATGAATTAACCCTCTGAAACTATAAACAAGCCCCCAACGAACTCTTTCCTTCCTTCCTTCCTTCCTTCCTTCCTTCCTTCCTTCCTTCCTTCCTTCCTTCCTTCCCTTCCTTCCTTCCTTCCTTCCTTCTCTCTCTCTCCTTCCTTCTTTCCCTCCCTCCCTTCCTTCTTTCCCTCCCTCCCTCCCTCCCTCCCTCCCTCCCTTCCTTCCTACCTTCCTTCCTTCTTGCTTGCTTTTTTGAGAGAGAGTTTCTCTGTGTAGTTAGCTGGCTGCCATGAAACCCACTCTGTAGACCAGAATGGCTTCAAACTCACATAGGTTCACCTGCCTCTGCCTCCCAAGTGCTGGGACTAAAGGTGTGCACCATCGCCATAAGTTGCCTTGGTCATGGTGTCTCTTCACAGCAATAGAAGTAACTAATACAGAACCTAAGTCCAAGATTAGCCCTATGTGCTTGGCCTCTAGTGAGCATCTTTTGACTGTATTACAACATGACAGGTGACGTCATGATGAAACAATGAAATCTCTCTCTCTCTCTCTCTCTCTCTCTCTCTCTCTCTCTCTCTCTCTCAAAGGTCTTACTGTGTATCTTAGGCTGGCACAGGATTCAAATCCTCCATTTTAGCCTCCAGTATGCTGGGATTACAGGTGTATGCCAACACTCCCAGCTACAACCTGTCTCTTAAAGATCCTGTCTACAACCTCCCCAACATCTCTACCCAAATCTGTGAGTTTCCAATGCATGAACTTTTAGAGGACAGATTCAGGCACATCCAAATCATGGCAGGGACACAAAGTCAGTATGGTGGAGGATGAAAAATGAAGCCAGAGCTAAGGCTGGAGAGGTGATGAGGACCAGACTGCCAGGGCCTTGGCCCCAAAGTAGAGGGGTGGCCCTGAACCCAAGAAGAGAGGAGCCATGGTTTAGCAACTCTCCAGGTGAATCTGCTATAGAGCCAGAGCTGGGAACCGAGGACTAGGTGGTGGTAGTCAAAATGGTGGGAAACCTTAGGTTTTAGTTTATAGCTCTTTGGTGCCGTTGATTGCTGAGTGGACGGGGCGGTGGGGAGGGGGGATGGTTAGGATGCAAGAGCCCAAAGTGAGGGATGTCAGTGGAGAAGCCCAGGGGAGGCATCCAGCCATGGGCTGCCAGGAGGGCTTGTTATGTAGGTGTTCCTATTGTACTTCCATCTGGTATATGAGCTCAGCTGGGCCCTGAAGATCTTCCAGGATTTTAAAATCCAGGCTTTTCTTCTTATTACCCACACAGCTTAATTAGTGTGTTTGCAACACAGGCTGGCTAGCGTCGCCACAATGATAGAAATGAAATGCAGAGTTGCCAAGAGGACCACATGCCTAGATCTACTGGAGAATGTTGAGACACTTTATTGAAGTGAGTTGGGACTTAGAAGATGGACAGCAGTTCTCAGATGAAGAGGGACGGCATCTAAAATGTATGTGGAGATGGAGGACCTGTTGAGTCTAGGTAATGGTGGGGTGTTCAGAATGGCCACAACTGAGATATGCCTGGTGGCAGGGATGCCGCTGAGGGAGTGGAGAGCAGGGACTAGATGACAAGAGCTGTGAAAGCCAAGCCAAGGACCCAGGTCTAAAGGGTAGCATTCCTTAAGCCTACGATCCTCCCCTCACAGCATCTGGGCATTGCCTTCTCACACCAAAGGCCTTTGGAAGTTTTCTCTAATCTCTTGTCCTTACAGACCACCATGTCTAAATTATCCTAGGATAAGAGATAATTATACAGGAAAGACTTTGCTATGCTTGAAGCTTTCATTTTTTGTTCCTTTTGAGACAGGATCTTATGTAGCCATGACTAGTTTCAATGTGCTATGTAGCCAATGGTAACTTTTCTATTTTTTTGTTATTTATTTGTTTGTTTATTATTTTGAGACAGGGTCCATGTAGTCCAGGCTGGCCTTAAATTCACTGTGTAGCTTATGTGGCTTATGTACTGGGTGTTGAACCCAGAGCTTTGTGAATTCTGGGTAAGCACTCTAGCAGCTCAGGTATATTCCCCAGCCTTGCATGAAGCATTTTAAAGGAGACCTACAGCCTTACTGGGTCACTCTCAACTGACTCAGGAGGCATCTTCCTACTTCCTTTCCTCCTCAGTTTCAGCCTATTTTTGTGGATTCTTCAAGGAGTGGTCATTATCTACTGCAATGCCAGATCGCCATGTTCTTAGGCAATCACCAATGGCAAAACATGCATTGGACTCCCAGGATGTGAAGTCTGTAACCAAGAAGAGAAAGAATGCAAAGACACATTCTTTGACCACAACTTGTTCATGTATGAGTGCGAGGAAAGGACAAAGGAAAGCCAGTGAAGGATCTGGGGACACATATTTATAATCCCAGCACAGGAGAGGCAGAGGTAGGTGGATCCTAAGTTCAAGGGCAGCTTTCTCTTTGGTCTGGGAAGTTTGTTGCCTCTCAGGGAGCGCTCATCCCAGGATTTTGCACTTGTGATTTCCACATTTGTCTCTCTGATTAAGCTCCTTAAATAAAATCACAAGGGAAAGGGTCCTTTTCCTCTTTGTGTCGATCCCTGAGCCCTACCTCATGACCTAGATCATAACAGGTGTTCAGTTAATGTTAGGGAGCTTGAGACATGAAGAGCAAGATAATGAGTTTCCCTTAGACACTCAGAAGACACAGGGATTCCTGGGGGCCAGAAAGTTTGTCAAGGGCAGTGAAACACTGACTAGATGCTTAGTTTCTTGGGGTGGGAAATAGGAACCAAAATAATGAAGTTGGGAAGTGGTAAGTTGGGGAGGAGAAAGGACTCTCATAATCAACCCCGGTTAATGGTTTGCAGGTGGCAGCCCACGGCCCCTGCTCCCCAACATAAAAGCACAATGGATTCTCTGGGACAAATAGACCATGAAATTTTAAATTTTGAGACCAGGTGCTGAGGCATGGGGACCCTGGTTCATTCTGGGTGTTCTCTTGGGCACTGGAGCTCCAGATGATTCTCTGGTTTATTTTTTTTTTTCCGGAGGCTCCTAGGACCCTACTCTCCGCTGGAGCCTGTGCCCCCTTCTGAGCCAGTCCCTTCCCTCTCGATCAAATTAAAACAGCTAATTTTAGACACTTCCTGACTACTTC
Organism: Peromyscus leucopus; assembly: GCF_004664715.2. Lineage (NCBI taxonomy): Eukaryota > Metazoa > Chordata > Mammalia > Rodentia > Cricetidae > Peromyscus > Peromyscus leucopus. Next base: position 37,393,072 of record NC_051069.1, on the reverse strand, counting down.
TAGCTGGGTCTCATTAGCAGATTGAAAACGGGTTGGAGCCTCAGCTGGAGAAGGAACAACTTTCATTGGTCCTGGTCTGTTTTCCATCTCTACATTGCTGTTGATGTTGGCTGCCTTGGAACAAAGCAAAATGAACTCCTTCCAAAGAGAGTGGACCACAGGCTCCTGGCGGAGAGCCTGAAGCAGCGTAAGAGGTGAAGGAACACATGTCCGAGGGAACATGACCACCGCTGGTGGCAGGCACATGTTTTGTTCATACTCCATCTCGAAAGTGCATAGGCGTTCATTTTTCATTTACACATCCAGTCAACGTTTCAACTTAGCACGTACCAGGCTCCGAACTGCCCCTCTACTTCACTTACCGCATCGGGGTGTAAGTACACGAGAGCGTTCAGTGGCTGTTTGCTGCTAAACAAGTTCTCACAGTCAGTGAGTGCAATAGACTAGCACATGACCACCAACTCATGTAATTCATGTGGAGGCTCCACAGGGAATGCATGATAGAGCAGCAACAATAGCATGGCATAACAGCAACGTTGGCCGTTGCTTACGTGTCCTTACGTCCCACGTTCCATCTAAGGAGCTTGCATCTGCTAACTCACTCAAGAACCCAATGAACATCGCAGAGGGCTCCCAACTCAGCAGGGAGTGGGAAGCAGGGAGCAGATAGACCCAGATGAGAGGGTCTCCCAGGCAGAGGGAATGCATGTGGGTACTGGTTAGTCTTCCTTGTCAACTTGACACAACCAAGAGTCACCCGTGAAGAAGGAGCCCCAACTGAGGAGTTGCCTGGATCAGCTTGGGCTGTGGACAAGTCTGTGAGGAACTGTCTTAACTGATTATTGATGGGGGAGGGCTCAGTCCACGGTAGGTGGTGCCATCTCTGGGCAGCGGGTCCTGGGCTGTATAAGAAAGCTAACTGAGCAGAAGCTGAAGGGCAAGCCAGTAAGGTGCGCGAGTTCCTCCATGATCTCTGCTTCAAGTTCCTCCCTTGAGTTTCTGCCTTGGCTTGCTTCACTGATGGATTTGGGGCTTGGAAGTGGAGCCAAGAAAGCCTTTTCCTTCCCAAGCTGCTTTTGGTAAGCATTTATTTATTTATTTTTTAAACTTAATCATACTGTCTTCCATTTATTTATTTATTTATTTATTTATTTATTTATTTGAGCTGAGTATCAAACCCAGGGCCTTGTGCTTGCTAGGCAAGTGCTCTACCACTGAGCTAAATCCCCAACTGGTAAGCATTTATTACAGTAACAGAATGCAAACTAGAACTGTGTGCGAAGATGTGGAGGTGTCAAGAGCAGTGTTTGGGCACTGACACACCTCTCCTTATCATTTTTTTCTCTTACCATGGAGAAAAAGATTCTTATAAATATCTTGTGGTTGGTCATGCCTTTTGATTAGAAGGTACATTTCCAACATCTCTTGGGCATCTGAATTGCATTGAAAATGATCTCCAGTAATAACTCCCATGCCCTGGTGGATTTGCATTTCTGTTCAATAGAATCATGGTTCTATTGAATAGAACCTGTTAAGGCCCTTCCTCTAACTGCCACACACCCTCTCTCTTTCTTGCTTCTTTCCCCTTCTCCACAAATGGCAATGTTTAGTCTGCTCTAGATTCTCCTGGCATTGTTCTTCTTCCTCCACTAACAGCTTGTTTCCTGGTGGGGTAGATCATTCATGTCTTTCTCTGTTCTTCTCTTGCAGTCCCAGTCATCATGTGACTGTTTTCAGTAAGGATGTGTAGTTGAGAGCATCTCCAACAAATACAAGATAAACCACCAACCATCATCCTCAGCAGCAACAGCATCCATCATCATCATCATCATCCTCAGTAGCAGCAGCAGCACCCATCATCATCATCATCATCATCATCATCATCCTCATCCTCAGCACAGTAGGTGCAGCAGCATCACCATCATCATCCTCAGTAGCAGCAGCAGCACCCATCATCATTATCATCATCCTCAGCACAGTAGGTGCAGCAGCATCACCATCATCATCACCATCATCATCCTCAGTAGCAGCAGCAGCACTCATCGTCACATGACTGGACATCACACAGAGCTCAGCACTCCCATGTCCCCTTCTGTCTGACAATCTGGTGTCAGAGTCAGGATTAATGAAATATGTTAATGGAAGACCTAAATGATAGTGTGAAGGAATATAGAAGAAGAGAAAATGCTAGCCTAATGTGAGTTATGATGGACTACTTCTGGAACAAAAGAGACATTCAAGTCCCTGAAAAAGACATTAAGGTCCTCCTGAGTGACTTTTCCAATCCTAGTCAGATAACACACAAGAACCACGGCACTTCTGGTTTTCACTACTACTTTCCAATGACTTGAGGCTACTTCCTGGGCTCAAGATCAAGGCAACATGGCCCTTTCTCTTTTATACATCTTTCTTCTTTTCTGTATACCTTTTCTCCTACATCAGGAGCATAGGAGGTAGATAACATGCATCTAGCCAGAGGGGAAAGGACAGTGCCTCTCCAGTGCCTCCCTGTGCATTATATTTGGGGGCTAGAGGATGGTCTCCAGAGCACTTGAGGCCTAGAGCCCTTCTTTTTTAAGGGGAACAAGAGACTCATAAATACTAATGCCAGACTCCCTTGGAAGCTCCTGGCTCAGCTTTCGCCTCTGGGCTCCCTGCCACAGGAGTGTCTCCCAAACTGCTTTCTCTCCTTGCAGCCTCCACAGGATGACCTCAGGTTGTGCTGGGCACCCTGGGTCCTGACCTGCCTGAGTCGTCAGCCTGCTTGGGGTGCTGTGGCTTGCTATCTCTGGGCTGATGGTAGCACCCAAGTCCTTCTGAAACTTGGGTTCAGAGGTGCTAGCCCAGCATTTGGGGGAAGGTCTAATAGATGAGATTGTGGAACACTACCAGGCAGCCAAGGTTGTGGCCTGTGAGGTTACGTGAGGAGGAAAACTAGATGTTCAGCTGGCCTCTTGCCATGTCACCTTTCCTGAAGTGGATGCTCTAACACCCTTGTGGGGCCTCTCAGGATGCCAGCCCCATGAGTTCCCACCAGCTTTCCAGGAGGTTCTCTCTCTCCAGCTGTAAGTGAGGGGGCTCCTGACCCCTCTTATCAGACATTCCTTTCTAGTCCGCCTTCTCCTGTGTCTAGAGGTCATGAACAGAGACCTCCAGGGGAAGTCTATTTTGGGTTGAAGGAATCTACCCCACACTACCAGGAAGATCTGTCAAGGGAGCTTTTGGGCTTTTAATTAGGAAGGCCAGCTGGCCTCTTGCCTTGGTCTCCTGCCCCACCCCCAGGCTGACTGACAAGCTGACTTCTTGAAGATGGAAGCGAGGGGAGAAGGTGAGGAGGAAGGAACCGCTAGCCCCTAGCCTTCCCCCTCGCCGCACCTTCTCCTTCCTCCAGGTCTGTAGAAGGTCTCTGATGGTGCCACATGACTCCTGGGTGTTGAATGAGGAGCAGTCTCTTTCTCCTGTGTTTTGGCAGGTCAGTCTTGGAGTTGAGCCTGGAGGCCAGACAGCCCCATCCTCCACCTTTGATTTGAAGCAATGGAGTGGGAATAATTGGGAGGCCACTGAGAGCCCCGGGGGCTGATCATGCTCAGGTTGTCTCTTACAGGGAGGGCACCTGGACAAGATCGTCTTCCTCCTGGCCTTCCCACAGGAACAGGATAGTGCTGCTTTTCAGGCTGCTCTGAAAAGGTGCGTGATGCCCAGCAGCACTTCACGTTGAGACTGGAGGGGTCCAGCAGGGTTTGGTGGCTCAGTGCCTGGGGGAGGATGCTGCCCTCAGTGAACCCAGGCTGATGTCACAAAGCGGCAGATTGGAGGACGTTGGGGTGGCAAGGACAAGCAGCTCCCATGGTCCGATTTTGGAGGTTTCTCTCTCAAGCCAGTTTAGAGGAAGCCAGAGTTGGTGGGTACACAGATATTGGGGAGTGTCTCCACATTCTTATGGCTGATCTGAAGACCCTCTGGCGGTGCCCTTCTGAGTTCTTTCTCTCTCTGCCTGATGCTGTCTCCAGATATACCTGCCTCACTGTCTTGAGGACCCAATTATTGGGCCCTCCGAGAAATTTTAATTGAGTATCTGTATTAAAAGTAGGAGCCAGAGCCCAGGGCCCTGATTAGGGGATGGTGTGTGTGTGTGTGTGTGTGTGTGTGTGTGTGTGTGTGTGTGTGTGTATGTGTGTGTGTACAAGGGAGAGCTTGTGTTTACTTTTCAGTAGGGATTAGAAACCTCTAATTGTGCAGGGAGCAGAGATCCTTGGGAGGTGGGGGAGATAATGAATCCATGGTTTATTCTCCCACCAGGCTACCCTTCCATGCTTCTGTTCCCTTGCAGGGGAAAGGTTAGGAGGAAAGGACTTAGAGACCTGCCCAGTCATAGCCCACTGTAGCCATACCTAGAGGTAGACATGGTTGTGCTATGTGTGTGTGTGTGTGTGTGTGTGTGTGTATGCCTGTGTGTGTGTGTATATGCATGTGTGTGTGTGCACACGTGCGTGTGTGTGCAGTGCATTGTGTTCATGTGTGTGTGCACTGTTTGTGTGTGTATACACATGCCTCTGTGCCTGTATGTATGCAGTGTGTGCAGTTTGTGCAGTGTGTAGTGTATGCATGTGTGTGTATGTGTGTGTGTGTGTGTGTGTGTGTATGTGTGTGTGTGTGTGTGTGTGTGTGTGTGTGTGTGTAGATCAGGCCATGAGAGCTTGATCATAAGGATCTTTGTGGAAGGCCCTTGGCCGACTATGTACCTGGAAGAATGCTGTCCTCTGGAGAGCCAGTGATTGCCGAGCTAGCCGTGTGCTGATTTCCTGAAGCTGAAAGTGCCATCAGTCTCTCTCCCTGAAGGGCATCATCTGCACCACCCCACTCTCTGAGGCAGGGGCCTGGCCTTCTCTTAGGAGAGTGAACAAGGGATTTCTGGGTTCCAGGTTCATCTAGAGTAAAAGCTGAAATACTCTTGTCCATCAACCTGAGGCCTCATGGAGATTATTGCTTTTGCTTTTTTTCTCTCTCTATTCTTTCCTCCTTCCTTCCTTCCTTCCTTCCTTCCTTCCTTCCTTCCTTCCTCCCAGCACCCAGTGCCACTCTGTTGAGGTTTCAAAAGCTGCCATTTTTGAGACACCTAGTGTGTGGGTCAGACCATTCAAACTGCTTCACACGGGTTAAAATACTTTGAAGGATTGAGTACTATTAAACTTTTATTTTTTCAAACTCATGGCCTTTTTAAAATTGTTATTACACACATATAAGTACATGTGTTGATATATATGTATATGCATGTATATGTACATACATATGTATTCCTAAATGTAACCTGCTCAGTCTGTTTAATGTTACAGGGAGGGGCATATGGAAATGTTTGGAGAGAGGGGAGGGAAAGGAAAAAAGATGTAATTATATTATAACCTCAAAATAAAAGAAAAAATACCTTAAAATAAAATTGTAATTTTTGAGTGTGTGTGTGTCAGTGCCTTGGCACTCATGTGGAGGTCAGAGGTCACTTCTCTCCTGTCAGCTTATGGGACAGGGATGAACTCGGTCGGGTTGATAGGCCCATGTGCTAGCGCCTCTGTCAGCTGAGTCATCCCAGTACTCAAGAATTGAGTTCTTTATCCCCGCTGCATGAGGAGACACTAACATACAGCCGTGTTCACAGATAGTTAGATATGGGCCTCCATTTCCTGACACTTTCCTCTGGCCAGTGCATCCCTGAGGGGTCTGCTACCAGTCACCCTCCTGCCTCTCTTTCTCAAGGAACCTAACAAGGACCAGGAGACTTGGAAGGGGTAAGGGATAAGAGCACATGCAGTCGGATTTTTCTTTGGGCCGCCAGCTCACAAATAACAACATGGGGGTTTATTATTAATTATGGAAGCTCAGCCGTAGCTTAGGCTTGTTTCTGACTAGTTCTTATAACTTAATTGACCCATATTATTTAATCTACCCTATTTCCATACTGCCTACCCTGCTTCTTCTGCGTCTACCTGGCGACTCCGCCTTTCTTCTTGTGTATCTTCTCTATCCAAATTGCTGACTTTTCTACGGCTAATTCGGCTAGTCACCGGCTCCACCCCCTGATTCAAAGGTAAACTTTATTGACAGTCTGGAGTGTCACAGTGTGATCCAAATGTCCCACAACGATCACATCCTCTGGTCCCACAGGTCCTAAGCTTAGCCCTACTGTGTTTGAGAGTCACCTTCCTCTTTTGGGCCACCCTGGACCCTGATGGCAGCCAGGTGAGCAGGGCGGGGCATTCCCTTAGCAATTCAGAACAAGGCCTTAGCCTGGCCCATCCTACATGAGCAGGCTTGGGATTTTGCCTTTTGGGCTTGGGCTGAGTCATAGCCTGGTGGTCTACCGAGGTCCCCGTCACAGTTGTCTGGGTCTAGCTCCTGTTCTCTCTCCCTCTCCCTCTCTCACGGGCCACTCTTCTCTGGGCTCCTTCCCCAAAGAGCGGCTCTGTTTCAGTCCATCTACCTTGGGAGAGGTTCCCCGAAAGCAGAGCTAGGGAGGTGGCCTAGATGGGACAAGGGAAGGGCAGGCATGTGCCTAGCTTCAGTATATCTCTTTTGGTCACCAAGGCCCTAGAGAGCCTCGGCTGCAAGTGACTCATCTCTGGCCTGGCCATTCTCAAACTATGGGTCCCTCTGTGTTTATAAACGGGTCTGATGAGGCATAGTAGAGGGAGGAGCCCCTTCAGTCTAAAGGAGTGGGGACATACCGAGTGACAGACTCAGAAGGTCAGGGCCGCCTTGTTCTCACTCTCTGTGTAGACACTCTCTCTCCAGCTCTCACAGGAGCCCAGCTTGAACCCCGCTGCTGAGGCCATGCAAGCGGGGAGGATGCTGGGCGGGCTCCCTTTGTGCAAACAGTAGTAGGAAAATGCAGCTGGTTGTGTATAAACTAAAGCTTGTTACCATTCTGGAAGCTTCTGACTCAGGGGCCCACGAGCTGGGAGTAGAGAACACTGTGGAGAGGAGAAATCATGTGTAAGCTGTTACCGCTGGGCCCCAAGCGTTCTGCCCTCGGGCCACTCTCCAGACCTACCCTGCTGACCTCCCTTCACCCTTGCTGGAGCCCAGACGCAGCCAGCTGCAGCCGCATGGGCCTCTCATTATGTCCTCTGGGGTTCTGCACCAACACAGCAGGATTGGGGGCAGGAAGGGGGAGGCGGCCGGCTGGGGGCTGGCTCCTCGCAGGGTGATGTGAAAACACATTAAGGAGACCAGAGGCCACCGGCAGATGTGCCACTGGGCTGTTCTCCACAGGCTGTGCCTTGGCAGGGACAGACCTGCGCCACCTTAGCCCTGAAGAAGCAGCCGTGTGCTCTGCAGGGCCTGGAGAAGATGAAGCAGCCGCCTGGGGAAGACGCGGAGGAGAGCAGGACCAGGGCAGTGGGATGTGGGGTTCATCTCCTCATCTCAGTATTGAGTAGCTGTGTAAATAACATGCAGATTGCCCCGTGATTGTGTCCTAGTCAATAGCTCAGCATTTGTCATCTTTGACCTGAAGCTTTGGTCTCCCTGGATCCCAGCAGGTCACCAGGTGGGAGGGGGGAGGCTGTTAGCCTTAGACCGAGGGTGGGGAGTGGAGGGGGGGGGTCCATCACTTTCTCACTCCGGAGCTGTCACAAAGAGGGGCAGCCAAGGGGAGTGGCGGCAGATAGACCGTGGGGGTCCCTTCCAGTGGACCCAGACGTGGACTCTGTGTGGTGGGGGCCGCCGAGCAGGGAGGCTGTGCTGGGCCTGATGGATAGGCCCTGGCAGCAGCTTCATTTGCCCTGTGGGAGTCCTGGGCTTAGCTCTGCACCTCGAGGTCAGGCAAGGGCCAAAGAGCTACTGGGAGCTTGGGCGGGGCTTGTGATAGGAGGAGGGCGTCAGCATCTTTCCTGCTGACGAGCTGGCGGGAGGGGAAGGGCGAAGAGGCCCCAGGTAGGAGGCACACCCAGTCATCTAGGTTGGTTCCTTCTTCCTAAAGTGTCCTGTTCCTGTAGTATGGGGTGCAAGTTGGGGGTGGGGACAGGATGATGGGGTGTGAGGGCAAAGCACATGTTGCCCATCATGCCACCAGCCTGTAGCCTAGCCTAAACACACTCATGCACACTTAGCCACCCATCCCTCACTTACACACTCACGTGCTCACCCACCACACTTGTACACTCTCATGTACACACACACACTAGTTCAGACACACACCACACTCAAATACACCCATACACACTCATATAAGCATTCACACTCAAATACACTCAAGCACATAAATCTTCCTTTCAAATGTCCAAAAAAAGGTGTGTGTGAGGGGCAGGAGTGGTATGTGGGAAATATACCTCCTCATTCATGACCTCCCGGTCACAAAATTGGGACCTAACTTCCTGTCTTTGGAGGCCATTCGCCCATCCCAGGGGATGTTCAGTCCTGGGTAACATCTGCATCTGGCCAACCCAGAGTGGGTGGCAGATGATTTGAACTGTAGGACAAAGCTGTCACCGGCCCCTCCTTTTCTGGCCAGTGCTGTGACCCGTGCTGTGGCTCTGTGTGCATCATTTCCCAGAAGCCTCTTGAAAACCTTGCTCCACCAAGGTGAATGCTTCAGCTAGAGAGGAAGGAGGCTGGGGCAGCCGCATTGGGGCAGGGGCCAGCCGACAGCCTGTCAAATGAGCTGCCTCCTCACATCATAAATTCCTGGGCCCTTCCCCTGGATACCTGGAGTCTGACCTCGGTGCAGGGAGCAGAATTCTTTCTCTGTCTCCTGATCAACAGCCCGGGCCATTGCCAGCTTCCAGCGGATCTGTCTCCCCTGCAGCCCCACCCCCACTTCCCCAAGAGACACTTTCTTCTGGGGAAGTCTCATTAACCCTAGGCTTGGGGCCAAGGCAGGGCTCTGCTTGTCACCCCTGCCCTTATTAGAGCAATCATCTCTGTCTGGCATGATGGCCAAGCTTCTCCTTGGAAGCTTGTCTGCACACAGGCCCTCCCCTCCCCTCCCCTCACACAGGCTGTGGGCATGTGGTGTTTTGCAGGCCTTTATAAGGCGTCATAATGGCAGCTACTGATGGGTCAGATCCAGGGTGGCGAATTTCTCTGTTCTGTCTCCCGAAAGGCAGCTCCTGTCCTCCATGCACGGTGATACCTCAGGCCACCTGCCGTTGGGAGACACAGAAACTCAGGCTGTCCTAAGATATTTCTGGGGTACAGAGTTCTGGTCCCTGGTGTAACTCTTTCCCTCTCTCAGACTCAGTGCAAATTCTGAGCTGGTTGGGAAAAATCTCTGAAGAAACTTGGACTGTTTTTCACTGGCAGATTTCTCAGTGTCGTGAGTGGGAGACTGGGTTGTATTCTCTTCCTTGTGCGGATCCTCCACTCCTCTGCAAAGCTCAGCATGCATTCGGTCTCTTTCTAGAAACAGTTCTGGTGGTTAAGAGTCAGCGATGTGCAGTCAGCTAGGCATAGGTTCAAATCCTGGTGTTGCCTCCTACTACTAGCTGGGTGATGGGGAAAGTGTCTGAGCCTCTGTTTGTTCATCTGGAAAATGAGCATGATGATAGTGACACTGGCCATAAAGTTAGTACAAGCATTCCAAGAGGGGGTGCACAGAACTAACCTGAGGACGAGCATGGCAGATTTGTATGTGGCGTCTGAAGAAAGATTCTGCTTTTCAGTGTGGGTCAAGAACTATGGACTGGTCTCCTTTGCTCCTATACAGGGAAGTTACAAACAGCCAAAAAATAATAAATAACAATAAAAAAGCTGGTTTCTGTGGGGGAAAGGTATTTTTCCTTAAGAAGACCTGCAGGAGACTCCTGCTCAGTTGGTAGCTTGCTTGCTTAGCATGCTGGAAACCCTGCGTTTGAGTCCTCCAGGACTGCATAATGCGCTGTGGTGGCATGTACTCGCAATTTCAGTCCTTAGGAGGCAGAAGCAGGAAGATCAGAAGTTCAAGGTCATCTCTGAATGAAAGTGAGGGAAAGGACAGCCAGGGGCTTCTGGAGGAGTCCAGACTGAACTGGGCCTGGGGCAGGGGGGTGGGGGGCAGAGGAGGAGTGAGGGAGGAAGAGAGGAGAGAGGGCCAAGGGAACCAAGAGAGCCAAGGGAACCAAGAGAGCTTGCAGCTTTTGTAGGACTCCAAAGCTGGGGGAAGAGAAGCAAAACCCCTGGGCTGGAGAGGTTTAGGGCAGGGGATGGGGTGAGAAGACCTGAGAGATGCCCCAGGTACTGAGGAAGCCTGGCAGCCAGCATGTGCTTTGGTATGTTAATAGGTACCACAGTTAGTCCTGAATTTCTTTGGGACCTGACAATCCTCAGCTACAGAGCAACTTTGAGGCCAGCCTGGTTTACAGGAGTCCTTGTCTCAGAAAACAGGTAAAGTAAAACAAGTAGGAAGTCTCAGAAAAGACATGCAGGACCCTGATAATCACGGAACTCAGAAAGAAGGACTAAGTGGCCAGTTGTTGGAATGGATAGAGAGATGAGAAGAACGCTTTCCAGACAGTCTTTTGATGTTTGATCTATGTCTATGTCATACCAAACCAATTTTAAGCCAGGCACAGTAATCCATACCTATATCTCTAGCACTTAGGAGCCTAAGGCAAGAGAATTACAAGTCAGAGGCCAGTCTGGACTACACAGTGAGATCCTTGTCTCAGAAAATACACTTATGGGGCTGGAAAGATGGCTCAGTGGTTAAAATCATTGGCTGGTCTTCCAGAGAACTAGGGTTCAATTCCTAGTACCCACATGGCTGCTCCAGAATAGGCTGTAACTCTTATTCCAGGGCATCTGATATCTTCTGGTCTCTCTGTGGGCACTGTGTGAATGTGGTACACATACATACAATGAACATAAAAACACCTAAAATGAAAATACAATAAAATGATTATATATTATTTTTAGTTAATCAATTCTCTTTGGGCTTTGGTTGGAAGGGGCCAAGGCACAGAACTGCAGTCATCCTGCATTGGGATTCATCTGACAGCTGCCACGACTATTATGCTGCCCAGGTCTAATGCCAGTCAGAGCAATGTCAATGTCATGTGTGCCCCTGACCTAACCCAGTGCTGAGGTTGGTGCCACATCTTCCCCGGCTCCAAGATCAGTTCTGGGTCTGTCTCCAAGAAAAGTTGTCAGTGATGTTGCCAAGGCAACCAGTGATACTGACAACTCAGAGCAGGCAGATCCCCAAAACTTTTGCTTCTGCCCTCATCATTGAAGGCAAAATAAGACAGAAAACCTTCACACACAGTGAGAATATCTATCGCTTGGTGAGACTGTCAACATGGCTTGACAGACACAACACCAGTTTTTAGCCAGAGAACTTTCTGGAACCATCAAGGAGATACTGAGAACCATTCTTGTAACATCACAGATGACCTCAGCAGTGGCACGGTGGAACACCCAGATGATTGTGTACAGAGGAAAATGTTCTGATCAAGTATCATCATCTCACAATAAAACTAACTGATAAAGAAATTTAAAGCTAGGAAGTAACAAAGCAGATATGCAGAGATCTAAAGTCTGCCAGGCTTAATGGTAGACCTAAAGGTGCCTAACTACAAAAGACTGAGGAGAAGAGGTGGTGATCTGGGACTTCGGGGCCCTAGCTGGAAGGGAGTCTTATGTATCTTCTTGAAGTAATTTCTGCAGACGGCTGCTTTCTGTCTAAGTGTCTTATCTCAATGACTGTCCTGTGGTCTAGACTCAAGACACCGACAACCGTGTCCTGTAAGTATGGCAAGCAAGTGTGGCCTCTGCTCTGGAGCCACCTGGGCAAGCGAGTCCTTGGGCTGCTATTGATTTTCTAGTGGGCATTTCCCACTTGTCTTTTTGCCGGGCATGGTAATCCCAGCACCCAGGAGGCAGAGACAGGAGGACCCCTGGGAGTTTAAGGCCACACCAAGCGTTAAACACAGACCCACCCACCCTTCAAAAGAATAAATAAAAAGGAAAAAAAATCTGTCTTTTCCTCAAGGCACCACTCACATCCCACCCTTCTGTAAATCTCTTGGGTGCCTGTCAGATCAGAGCTCACCCTCTTACCCTGCTCTGCTCTCCGCTCACATAACTTCTGGTCACCCTTCCACCCTACCTTTCCTCTACCATGCTCCATAATATCCCTATTCGTTTGATGCCATTTCCCACTTCCAGCTCTGAAGACCTAGGACCAAGACAGCAGTTCATGCACATCTACAGGTACTGGAAGCCCTAGCCAAGCACCCAGAGCATCACACATTCTCCATCAGTAGCAAGTGAGGAAGATGCTTTTAGACCTTAAAACTCCCTAGAGAGGAATGGATATGCCCTGCTCCTTTGAGCCTTGGGTTTCCACCTGTAAAATGGGGATTTGCAATAAAGGAACCCACCAGTGAGAGATCAGCTAAGCTACTCTAGGAGTTCCTTGCTACACTGTAAACCCTTCCCAGATGTATGTCCCTGTCCTCTGCAGCTGCACCCCAAGGCAAAAGCTCCCTGTGCTGGCACGACCTGTGAACGTTCAGAAAGAAGTACCTGGAGACAGAGCCCTAGGGGGATAGACGAGGCCTTTGGGGAACACCCATTTCTAAGCAGGTTAATGGTACTTGAAATGACTTTCCTTCTGTTGTGGTTTGTCTGTGAAATGTCCCCCACAGGAACATTTGTGTTTGAACACTTGGCCCCCAGATGGTGGTGCTGTTGTGGAAGGCCATGGAACCTTTAGGGGGCCGAAACTCACGAGGAGGGTCTCAGGGTAGGCCCTGAGGTTTTATATAGCTCTGACCCACTTCCTATCCTCCTTCTTCCTGCACCGCCAATGCCGCGTGACCAGAGTGGCCAGTCACTTCCTCCCCTGCCCCATTTCTTCCCCTCTGATGGACTGTATGACAAGAAACTCCCCCTCCCTTGAGCTGCTTCTTGCCTAGTGTCTGATCACGGTGACAGGAAAGGAGAGTAACTGGCCTCCTGCTGTGTTTTCCTTCAGTTTTCATTTATTCTTCCTTTCCTCCTCTTCAAATTGTCTTAGTGGGGAACTGTGGATGGAGGAGTAGGTGGCAAGATCACCTGGATTCGAGGAATTGGGACAGACAGGGAGGAGCATCTCCTGTTCTCAGTAGGAGCTCATGGCTTACGCTGCCTGAGAAGGGCTCCTTTAATCCTGTCAGTATTTCCCCCCTGGCCCCCCAAGCTCTGTTACTGAGACTCACTGGAGTAAGAACTTTCTGTGCAATGTATCATGTTTACACTTAATGTCTGTCTGATCCATTAGCTCCACTCCAGCATGATCCTGAGTTGTACTTTTTCCAAGGAGTGGGTCCCTGCTCTCATAGTATGCCGTGGGGCTGGTGATAGCATTATGGTGTCACCAAGGGTGGAACTAAAGCCATTGTATTGTTCTGCCTTTCTTCTCTAGACATGGGGCAGATACTCCAGTTCCATGGGGGTAGGAAAGACACAGGGTAGACGTGGCAGTCACTGATGGGGTATGGCATTTGCCACATGGTGTACGCTCCTTGATCGCCTCTTCCCTGTGTCCTGCTCTTATCTGTTCCACAATCCTCAGATCCAGTGGAAGCACCTTCAGATTTATACGGTGCTATTTACTGGCCCTCTGCCAATTAGTGACACTTTGAAATTCCCTTATATGATGCACTGCTGCTCTGACAATAAACAAGTCATTAGCTGGGTCAGAGGGCAGCTTCCAGCTGGTTTTGATTCATTGTTTCTGAATCTGGCTCAAGAGGCTCCTTATGATGCGAGGTCTCCAGTCCAGCCCCCAAAGCTGGACGCAGATGGGGCCTCTGGGCACCTAGGTGCTGGATTGCTGCATCTGCTCTCTGGAGGAAACACAGACACTATCCGGCCCTCGTTGATCTTTCTTAAGACAGGGTCACAGGACCAAGGCCTTAGCGAAGTGCACATAGAGCAGTAAGGAGCAGAGACCAAGGCCGGGGAGAGGGAGAGGCAAACAGCAGAGGCAAAGGTGACAGAGAAAGGACAAGGGAGAACAAGACACTTCACTGGGTGGTTTGGAATGGGAAAAGATGGCGGATGCCTGAGTCAGAGAGTCTGGCTAATTATATCCAGTATATGTCCTTGAGTAGCAGCACCAAAAGCTGTTTGACTTGGAAGAGATCTTGTACATCTCATGGGCCAAACCTGTCTCCATTTTACAGGTGCATATCTGATGCCTGAGATAAGCACAGTGTCTTTTCCAAGTTCATCCAGCTGACCTGAGATCAGACTAGAGGCAGGTATAGCTCCCAGTCCAAATGTTTCCTAGGACCTGCAACAGCCTCCCTGGATCTTAAGAGACCATGATGTGGAAAAGATCAAGGAAGCTACTCCTTGCTTTGCTGTTTACTCCTCCCAGGCCGCCTCTCCCCTCCATCTACAACCTCTCACAATCCCTGGATTGTGGGATTCTGCAGATATTCAAGGGTTACTGTGGGTGTCTGTGGATGCTTTGTGTTTGAGCAGACAGATAAACTGGGCAGGGACACTGTACTCTGCTAAGCACTATGAGAGAAGTAAAAACGAGTTAGACAGGCCCATTTGTTTTGTGTTCACAAGCTCATGGACTAGAGTGTAAAGCACAACAAATTGGCCAGTAGATAGGCATAGAACCAGGAGACTGAATGGCAAACTGTACAGCTGAAGCCATGATGCCTTGGGAGTGACAGCTTGACTGTAGTCTAGATCCTAGGGACTATGGGGAGGGTTCTTGATCTCCAGTCCAAACAAAGCAGATGGCTGGGCCGGGCGGTGGTGGCGCACGCCTTTAATCCCAGCACTCGGGAGGCAGAGGCAGGCAGATCTCTGTGAGTTCCAGGCCAGCCTGGGGCTACCAAGTGAGTCCCAGGAAAGGTGCAAAGCTACACAGAGAAACCCTGTCTCGAAAAATCAAAAAAGAAAAAAAAAAAAAAAAAAAAAAAAAAAAAAGCAGATGGCTAATGCTAAAGTGTTTGCAAAACTAAGATACCACAAGGGATAATCCTCCAAGAAGCCAGGACTAGGGGACTAATGTAAGATGGTGTCCTTGCTAGGACTCTGAATAGAAAATAAAGTCTTCTGTGAGAAATAGAGGCTCCAGGCTTGAAACATATGTGACTGGGGTGTCTGTTCCAGGCTAAGAAATCAATGTAAAAATAGATTCCAGACCAGGCAAACTCAGAGAGTATTAAGAGAAGAAAATGTAAAACTATTCAGAAGGAATGCACCCTAGAACAACAGCATTTTCACAGCAAAAAATAATCCCCTTTGTAGTTGCTCTAACAAAGACACTACAAACCACAAGGCAATGGCGTGCTGCTAGGGGAAGTCAGAAAGCATATCAGACTAGTTTCATATTCCAATGACATAAAGTAACAATCGTAAAGAAACTGAAATGACTGTTTCAAATAACTTAAAAGATCAGAAAAGAAATGCAGAAGAGTATGGTGAAAGATAGCGTGTAAATTTGCAAAAATAAATAAACAAAAGCCAACTAGAACTTTCTAGAAATGAAAACAATACTCACTGAAACAAATTTTGCTCAGTGAATGTTTCAGAGCCAGGTTGAACTTTCTGGGGGAAAAAAGTAACAACATAAAAGCTCATTGGATCTATCAGACACACGGTTAGATGAAGTTGAGCAGAGAATTAATGAACTGAAAGATAGAGCAGAAGAAATTACATCAATTGCGGCACAGAGAGATAAAGAGAGAACATGTGGAAGAGAAGCTAAGAGGAGCTTAGACAGACCAAGAGGATCCAAGTTATATTTGCAAATAACTGCAGAAGGAAAATCTTGTAGAGAATAGTGGAACAGTCACGTTTAATTTTCTAGGACTGATGGAAAACATTTATCCTCAGATTAAACAAACAAACAAAAAAACATTGGAAGTTTTGAGGTGGGTATATAAGAATACATCTGGAATATAATGTGGATTTAAAGAGACACAACTAGTTAGTATTTTAAGGGATCAAAGCAAAAGGAGAGAGTAATTTTGTCCAGGAATATCCTGGAAAGCTCATAGAAAACAGACTTGAAAGTCAAGTAATATTTTAAGAGTTAGAGAGTGTGGTAAAGCAGAGGGAAGGCCTAAGAAATATAAAGTGCCAGTCTGACTTTAACACAATTTGTTTTGAATTAAGTTACCTCAACTCTAGATGCCTGTGTGTTAATAAATGCTTGGGGGACCCTCTCCTGGCCTGAATCTTTACTTCACGCTGTGTTTTTTTTAGCTCTTCCTATCTGGACCCTCTGGCCTGCTCATGAGCACAAGGCCAGCTAGCCAATCCTGAGTTCACCCCTAAATCCATCTACTATCACTCTTTGGGGCCACACCCTCCTGGGAACCAAGCTGAAACTGGACTACCCCACCTTGCTTTTCTCTACTGTGGTCCTTTAGGGCAAAGGAACCCCTGCTCTGCAGTGAATATCAGGGGCCCATCTTACAGCATTTGTGTCTTGTTAGCAGTGTCAGTGGCTTCAGAAGGGCAGAGAAACCTGGGCATGATAATTGGCTCATGAAAGCTGCAAGTTGCTGGAGGGGGCAGGCGGGTCTAGAGAGCAGTAGACTTAATGGGAAGCAAATGCTTTAGCGGGGTCTATGCCTACCCTCCCCCAGCTCATGCCATCAGCATTCTTCAGACACCTGTAGGCACTTGGCTGGCCATGGGATGTCCTAGCTCCTCCCTGATGGAGAACAGAAAGCCAACGTTTGGTTCTAATTAATGGGGCAGGGAGCAGGGGTGGGTGTGAGACAGGAACAGTTTCTTGAATCTTTTAAGAGCACATAATTCTTTGGCGGGGGTCAGGGGGTGGGGGCATGGTTGTCAAACTCTGCTCCACCTTATGATTGTGGTATTGGGAAAAGAGCACTGGACTTAGAATCTGATGAGCTTGGGGTTGAATGCTAGAGTATCCTTCTCCCAGTTTTGTGACTATGGAAAAAGTATCAAGGAGTTGAGTGTGTATGAGAGCTTGCCGTGTGAGCACAAGGACCTGAGTTCAGATCTCCAGCAGCTCCGTGAAAAGCTGGACATGGCTTCTGTACATGTGACCCCAGTGTTGGGGGGACAGGGCGGAGAGAGGGAGGTCACTGGGGCTTGCTGGCCACTAATCTAGCTGAAAACCAGCAAGCTCCAGGGTTACAGAGAGATCCTGTCTCAAAGCAATAAGTCAGAGTGATAGAGGTAGACAGGTCCTCTGGCTGCCCGCCCCCATGCATGCACGCATACAATTATACACACACACACACACACACACACACACACATCGCGTCTGTGCGCTCACACACTGAAAAAGAAAAAGCGCCCAATTTTCCTCATCTTTCGAATCTGTAAGAACAAGGAGGGAATAATTCTGACTGATCAGGGTTCCTGTGAGTAACACGTAAGGAATACAGCTTGAAGACACAGCAGAACAGAACATTTAAGTGCTTATTATGTGGGGGGAAAGAAAGGTATCTTACTCATCTTTGTGACCCCAGAGGAGTCTGACACACGAAGTAAACTCTTGGAAGATGAGACCCTAGGCATTGAGCCTTACTGCCTTTCACACTAATAGAGAACATGATCAGACCAGAGGCTGAGGTGTCAGGAAAGAGGACTGAGTGGCGAGTCACTGAAATGGACACAGTCATTGACCAACCAGCGAAGATCCAGCAATGAGCAAGGCTCTCTGAAGAACGTCGTCCAGCACGGGGATGCCCGGGGTCCCTCTTGTAAGTGGCAGTCGGCACAGACACAGAGATCCAGCTTATCCAGGAAGAGCACTTCCTCTGTTTCCATGACCCCATTTGTCCAGGTGTCACCCACAGCAGTGGGTCCCACTCGCTTGAGGCTGTAGTGGCCTCTGTGGCTGGCTCCCCTCGACTGTGAGGGGCTTTCTGGCTGAGGTCCTTGTCCACCTGCTCGCCAGCTGCTCCTGGAGAAGTCTTGGCAGACTCTGGCATCTTCCACACATCTTGACTCTGTCTTCGCTCTGTAAAACATCTGTAGAACAATCTACTGGCCGTTTGTTTTCTGTTTGTCTTGGGGGCGACACAATCTCCATTCTTCACTTTAATGACTCTTTCTCTTCATTATTATCGCCTCAGCCGTTCTGTTTGTTTACCTTTTCTGAACCCCAACCACTTTCCCCTCTGCCTTGCTGGGCCAGCCAGGGCCTGTGCCAGTACCCTCTGCTTCCCTCCCCCAACGAGAGGGGGCCAGTCCAAGGCCCTGCGCTCCCTGCTGGGAGCCTCACTCAAACCAGATGTGGCTTCTTCCTCCCCTTCCTCCTTCTCCCCCTGAGTTGCCCAGGGCTACAGGGGGTGAGGGAGAGGAGAGGCCCTCCACCCACATCCTGTTCTTCTCCACTGCTTCCCTGCCCAGCCCTGCGACCCTCACCAAGGAGTGAGGGACAGCAGTGCATGGCAGAGCATCTATTTAGTGCCAGCAGCGGGATGATCCTGGATGGAAAACAAAATCCCCGAAGCCTGGTGGGCAAGGGTGTGGTCCCTGATGTGCAGCAGAGCCAGGGCTACCTTGGAAGGACTTGACATGGTCCATGCATGACCCAGGATACTAGGGGGTTCAAACTCTGACCCTCGGAGTTGGGGATTTAGCTCAGTGGTAGAGCACTTGCTTAGCAAGCACAAGGCCCTGGGGTTTGGTCCTCAGCCCTGGAAAAAAAAAATACTCTGACCCTGACTGTGTCAAGCCGCCTCTGCCTCCATATTGCCCTACTAGCCACATCTTAAACTATGCCCTGACACTCTTTCGCCACTGCCCAGGAAAACTGAGTTATCTCTTTGTGGTGGAGGGGTCTTAGGCTTCCCCATCATTCAGTTGACAGCAGGCCAAGTAAAGAATTGAACCCAAATCTGGTTTGATAGGATAATTGATTAGCTTTAAGTCAGGACCTGATTTTCTCCCTGGCCTAGTCTGACTTACAGTCTGACTTCTGGGAACTAACCTCTTCCCAAATGGAGACTGGGTTTGTCCATATCCGCCGGCCTGGAAGACACTCTGGAACTAGGCATACTGCTGGCCACAACAGGTCATTGAAATTTGGTCTCAGGGACGAGAAGCCAGGGTGAGAGCTAATGCCCCTGCTGGGACTATGCAAATATCTGACTGCAAGAGATGAGGAATGTGGAAGAAACTGAGGAGCAGCCCAGCCTTGGAGACATTCAGGGGCGACAACGGGCCCCAACTCTGTGACATGTCACCTTTCCACCTTGCTAGGCTTTGAGGCTTGAGCTCTTGTGTATGGTGGTGGGTAGTGGGAAGTGGTCAGGAATGCGGCTTAGATAAAGAAATTCACAGATGTGAACCAGACGTTACCAGGACTTCTCTCAAGGACTCGATAGGAGCATGGGCAAGTTCTAGCAGCGTCCTGGGTGACCCGCCCCAGAAAGCACCTAAAGCAGTTCTGAACTGAGCACACAGGCAGATGGTCAGTTACTGCTGTACTCTGCAAATGACTAGGACAGTCCTTCTCAGCCATCAGGCGGCCTGTTTCCCCACCTGGCACTCAGGTTGGGTGTTATTCCAGAAATCTGCTTTAGCTGAGGGCCTGGGGGGAGAACTTGAGTCCGCATGCTTCAGAAGTCCAACAGAGGACTATAGGACAGCAAGCGATTAACCCGTTCAGAGGCCTGGACTGAGTTCAGCACCTGTAGAAGGAGCAGGAGGAAGCGATGCATGAGAACAGGACAGCCCTGCCTGGCCATGGTGCCCTCAGGCCCAGCTAGGCTCTGCATCCTATCTATCCCCAATTACCATCCTTCATCTTGTCACTGGGTTTCTCTTTCCTATGAGGAATAATAATATGTCTGGGGGAAGCCGGGCAGGGCAGTTGGGTGTCATGAGGTGTCTGTATACAACGGGGCTTCCTATAAAAAGGTCTTCAAGACAGTTAGGTAGTTCGGCCTTTGAAGGATGAAAGACCCATGGCCCTGAAATGGAGTCCTTTAATTGTCAACAGGTGCTTTAGGAAGGAGCTAGAATCTCTCCCTGGAATGACCATGGAATGGCAGCTCAAAGCCTTTCGGAGTGCCCTAGATCAAGAGTCACCATCAAAAGATCACGGTGTAAAAGATGCGCTCTCGGTAAGTGGAAGCATTGGTCCTGTCTCAGTATGGACTTCGTCTGTTTGGGCTGTTGTCCTGATCTGAACATGGGGATAACTGCCATTGCTGGTTAATTAGCTTCCTTGCCCAGGAGTCTCTTCTGAGGCCCTGGTGAGAAGACCAGAGGGAGGAAGGAGAAGAGACACTCTCCTCACTACCCTGCTGAGGAGAGCAGCCAGCAGAGGACAAGCAGCCAGAATGTGCAAAGAGAGCCCTTAACTGAAGAAGCCTAAGGTTAGGGCCTGTGCCAGGGGACCCTACTCTTGATGCCCAGTGCCAGCTTCCCCTCCTCCATCCATCTGACCAGGCTCGGAGGACCCTCTGTGGAGGGAGCCAGAGCCCCCCTCCTGGCTAAGGGAAGAGGAACTGCTCAGAATTCAGGGGAGCTGAGGAGTCAGGAAGGCTTAGAGTGTCAGGCTGAGGCTGCTCTTGGTTGGCGGCACTGCCCTGTGCACCCCAGGAGCATTTGCACAGTGGGTTAAGGTGTCGTGCAAAAGTAGCCAGCTCTGGAGAACCCGGATGCTCACCCTGCACCGTCACAGGAAGGAATAGCAGGGTCAGTGGGGGAGGAGGGAAGAAAGGGGGGAGGGAAGAAGGGAGAAAGACGGAGGATGGAAGGAAGGGAGAAGAGAGGGAAGAAAAGAAGAGAGGGAGGGAAGAGCAGGACCCTTTCTGGGGCCAGGCCTTGGCTCCGAACTGTCAGGTGGGCAGGAGGCCGGGGCTGGGAGGGAAGCTGCCAGAGGAGGGCCAAGCCCCTTGAAAGCTGCTATTGTTAGGTCTCTGCTCAGAGAAACCCTCAGTAAAAAGAGCTTGTTAGTGAGGCCCGGGCTGGAGACAAGCTGCTCTCAGAGAGCCAGTGAACCGTGCGAAATGACTTAAACTAACATCCCTGACTGCACTGGGCTGGGACCCAGGAGTCAGGGCCTTGTGCTCATCAGAAATTCATAGAAGGTGCCCCGCGGCTCAGCTTTCTCTGGCCTCCTTGTTCATTGAGCGTTTTTTCTTTCCAGTCCTGCGGCTCTGAAAGGGAGACAGGAGCTGCCTGATGGGGAAGATCAAGCGGCCTTTGAAAACCCCTCTCGGAGTTTATTAAACCCTGGGGCTAGGGCAGGCCAACCTGGAGGCCCAGCCAGGCCCGGCTCCACCCCCCCATGGACTTCCCAGAGGGGACCTGGCCTGTTCTCTCGCCCTAAACTTGACAGGCCTGTGCCGGGACGGGACGTGAGGATTGAAGTAGGAGCCTGAGCACCTAGGGTAGAGACTATCATCTTTTTCAAGGTGGATGGGGCAGAGACTAGCCACTTCCCCAGATGGCCAGGGCCCGCTCTCCCTGGGCCACTCAAGATGTCCTCATTTCCTACAGGGACCCTCTTTATTAGCTCTCCCAAGTGTTTGCTCAAGGCACAGAGCGGGGAGTGGAAGGGGAGCCACCAAGGGTCTCTAGGCTCCATTGCAGCTCAGTGACCAGGCAAGGGCGGGATGAAGATGAGCAGGACAAGCCTTGGGTTTCTACACTCTGGAAGGCCCTGGGAGATGGAAGGCACAAGAAGGCATGCTCAGTGTTCCCTCCGAACTCTTGCCAGCGCCCGCCCACGCTGTGCTCTGAGGATAGGTCTGGACTGACACCATGCTCCCCGCCAGCAGTGAGCTCAACACGGCCATTCAGCCCAGGAGCAGGCCCGTAAACACGGAGGCCTGGAGTCAAGGTAGTTATATTCTCGAACTTCCACAAATACTGACCAGGGCATTCTGTGCGCTAGGGCACCATCCTACACACTGGACAGGCAGTGGTCTGTCAAGCAGCGGACGCATGTTGTTACCGACAGGGTGTGGTGTTACTGACACTCTGGGGTCAACTCATGGTAGCCCCAAACCCCGAGAGGCCTCCTGCTTGTCAGGTGACTGGGCCCCAGGAAGAAGTGGCAGGGCCCTGGGATGAGACTGTTCTCTGGTATGTCAGTCAGCTGCTTCCACCTGATGAGTGTCTCTCCCGAGACTCTGAGGACAAGTTCTTTTCAAAAGATAATTCAGTCTAAAACATTAAAAGAGCCAGTAAGATGGCTCAGTGAGCAAAGGCGCTTGGAAGTCTGACAACCTGAGTTTGATCCCTGGACCTCAAGTAAAGGGAGAAATAGAAACCCAGCTCCACAAAGTTTTCCTTGGACCTCCACATTTGTGGCATGGCATGTGTGCTCACGCATATCACACACACACATACACACATCATACACACACACACACACACACGCACGCACGCACGCACGCACGCACGCACGCACGCCTGGTCTTGTGTCACTGACCCTGTCACCCCCAGAACTGCTCCAAGGCCACCCACACTCTTCATTGATTGACACCTCCAGGAGAGGGCGCGCTTCCTCCCTGGCCAGCTCTGGATTTGGAATGCAGATCAATCTCTGCCCCTTTTTATGCTTCCCCTTTAAACAAGTTCAAAGTCCTTTACAGATTCCCTGAAGAATCTCTTTCTCCACAACTGTAGAGAATAAACAGACGGGAACAGTCTGAAGATATAAAACTGGAGTTCAAAGCTGTGTGTGTCGACAGTTCCCGAACCTGGAATAGATTGCAAGGTGTGGGGAACGGCCATGTTCTCTCTGGGCTACAGACCTCTTTCTCCTGCTAGGGAGGAGGCTGGGGTCTCATCTCCTAAAGGCCAGACCTAGCTCTCTGCTGAAAACAGGTCCTGCTTTCCCAGGAGCCTGGAAGGATACCAGGGTGGGTGGTGAAGGTAGGGTTTTATTTTTAGAGATAACTGACCTGGATTTGAGGGTTTTTTTTTGATGGGGTTTTAGCTTGTGTAGCAATGTTTCCTTATGGTGGGTAGCTGTGTGCTCTGTTTAGAAAGATTCCAAGACTGCGGCTGGTGTTTGTTATTTATTATTCCAAGTGTTATTATTGACTCATGGAGACAGCTCTGGCCTAGCCCCAGGGAAAGGGCTCTGCCCATTGGTGCTGTTTGTCTCATTCCTGAACCAAATGAGAAGAACAACAAATACTTGTGCTAGTTGTGTGTGTGTGTGTGTGTGTGTGTGTGTGTGTGTGTGTGTGTGTGTGTTCGTGCGTGTGTGCACGTGTGTTTCTGAGCCAAACACAAGAGCCAATGATCTGACCACAGGCTGGAATGTTTGGCTTGGGACCTGGGCCCCAAACTTGTTCCATGTGTTCCCTGCAAGTCCGGTTGGAGGAGGGTGGCTCCCCCAGCTGGTGGAGACTCCCAGGAGAAATCATACCTTGGTGGTTTTCAAGCAATCCTTTTATAGACACACAGTAGTGAGCCTTTCCTTCAAGGAACTGCTGCGCAGGTGCACAGTCAATACGACAGCCGATAGTACAACAGCTGTGACTGGAGTGGGGGTGGGCAAAAGAGCCCCACCTGTTGCCCTTTCTCCCATGCTTCCCTCTGCCTCTCCCTGCACTCTGCTGGCAGCTGGCAACCCCCCAGTGCTCCATGGAACTTATTGAAGCTACTAATCTATGTTACTTCCTTGGCTGTTTTATTGTTATTTATTTATTGAAAAGATCTCACTCTGTAGCCCAGGCTGGGCCTCAAATTCGCCGAAATCCCCTCGCCTCAGCTCACAAACGCTGAGCCACCATGCCCAGGTCCCTGACTGTTTTTAAATTGGCTTGTAGAGATGAAGACATTGAAACCCAGGACAATATGATTGAATTAACTGAACAAAAATCTTAGCAGCCTCAGTCACCTTTCCAGGCTTGCCCACCCCTCATCATTACCCTGACTAGTATCCTTAAATTCTCTCTGGCCTCCATAACCTCAGGCAGCAAATGCCTCCTATTTTTTTTGCTTGTTTTTGTTTTTAATATATATGTGTATTTGCTCATGTATGTTCACCATGTGTGTGCAGAAGTCCATTGGATGCCCTGAGACTGGGGTTACCGGTCTTTGTGAGCTACCATGTGAGTTCTGTGAACCAAACCCAGGTCCTCTGCAAAAGCGGAAGTACTCTCAACTGCTGAGCCACCTCTTCAACCCCAACACCTACTTAAAAAAAATAGATTAAAAATATGTTTTTGAGTTGAGCATAGTGGTACATACTTGGGATATAAATCCAGCTCTTGGGATGCTGAGGCAGGAGAATAGCTGTGAGTTCTGGGCCTGTCTAGGCTACACAGCAAGGCCTTGCCTCAGAATATTAAAAAAAAAAAAAAAAGGTTTTTCCCCCTTACCCTTGCTGCTCCCAGACCTTGAGAGGAGCATCTCGATCATACCGTCATCTTACGCTTTCCGCTTCATGCCAACCACGTAGTAGGGATCTCACCTTCTGGTCATTGGCCTGGATGCTGCCTGGTTGTCATCGCTACCCCTGCTCTTCCTCATCCCAGGGTCACTGGCTCTTGGACTATGGTCCCAGACTGTTCTCTGATTTTGCATGCATGCAATGGGCATGGGCAACAGTTGATGCCACAGTTGATGCAGCCTTGACCCTGTTGTTCTCTCCCTCTTCATCCTTGTCCTCATCCTCAAATCCCCCTCTTTCTCTTTCCTCTTCTCCTAAGCTGGTCGTGGATTCTTTTTTCCATCCTATCGTCTGAACACCACCCAATCCCCGAGGTCCTCTCCCTTTCTCCCCTGACTTCATTGGATGGTCCTTCCATCTCAGCTTCGTCCTCTATGCCATCAAAAAGCAGCAGTTTCTTTCCAGGAGTCTTCCTGGACAGAGGTGGAATAGCTATTCTCGCCCACATTTCAACGCATTCACCCTCACTTAGTGCAAAGCCCCCCAGTACATTAGACTGGGCATCCTGCCAGACTGAGTTTATTTTGTGATTTCGTGCTGAGTTCTGGGGTCTTCCTGATTTGTTTTGTGGTCAGACTGTCCCCTGCATCAATCCACAGAAACACACTGTATGGAGGCAGAGGTTCATGCAGAACACAAGAAGAAGGATCCATGTGTTAGACTGTGCTCTGTGGAGGGTCAGAGCTACTGTGGGTGCCCAGGCCCAGCCTGGATGAGTGGGATGAAGGCATCAGTTTGCCTTTCAGGCTCTTCCATCTTTATGGACTTCTGGCCTAGGAGAGCAGATCTCCCCAGCTTGGGATCAGCGATGCTGGCTTTCCTGACACCGCTCTCTACCTCCTGTCCCATCCCCTTCGTTCCCAAAAGACAGAAAGGGGCCGGTTGTGTCTCAGGGCCTGTCAACCAATTCAGTGGGAAGGAAACATTAAACACTCCAAACGCTGCTTATTGGAGCTGGGTAAACTCAGCACACCACAGTTTACTTTGCTGTCAGAAATCCCTGAGCTTGCCACAGAGCAGAGCCCCAGAGGATGAGGACTCCCACCAATCCTGCTTTGCATCACCACCCACCAGAAGGGACCCACTCTTCCAGGCTCTCCTCAGCCCCTCGGGCACTTTTCTGTTCTTCTTTTCTCTTACCTCCATTCTCTCTTCATTTCAATTCTGATGCACGAAGACTTGGTACTGGGTAGGAGAAGCGCACCTCTTAGGGTAGGGAGTCTAGAGCCCCTGCAGATGGGTTCTAGGACCCCACTCCCTCCCCCTCACTTAAAGCCTTTGAGCTGCGTGTTGTTGATTTTGTACCGGTCAGAAATTCAGGCAGAGGTGAGGAACTGGTACCACAGAGCCATAGGATGTGGGGGCTGGGGCCACGAGAGGCATTTGGAGGAGAGTGAGGACAAGCAGTTCTGCTCGTGCGTGCGTTCATGTAGGTTCTTTGAGGACTTGAGGATGCATGCATTGGGGAATCAGAGTATCACTGATTTGAGCCTTTGCTTCACATAAACGCAAATACCCTTGACAAAAGAGCTCCAGCCTCCCAGAGGGCCTCCCTGACCCCCACCTCTCTGAAGAAATTTGCAGCCTGGGCCAAGGTTTTCTTTTTGGCTCCACTTGGAAGTACAAACCTTGTGGGCTTGAGATGAAACATATGCTGCTCTGGAATGTGGCTATTAGCCAAGGGTATACTCAGAGGCCCCTGCAGAATTCTCAGCCATCTGCCTGGGATTGGACTGGGAATGTGTGGCAGAGCATCTGAGGCCAGGAAAGGGCAAAAGAGGCTGAGGTCACCTTACTCCTCTGCATCCCACTTAGGACCAGTGCATCTTTCAACACTAGAGTGGATCTTAATGTATTTATTATACTTCCTCTCCTGGCAAGCCTCAAAACCAGATTCAACCTCAGATGCCATGGCCTCTAGTGGCTGGTTCCAAAAGGAACAGGTGCCGATTAGTATGGCATTTTGCACAGTCCTTCAAGGTTATTCATTTCATGCCAAGTGGCACAAACCATTTCCTCTGTCCCTGCCACCTCCCCTGGGAACTCATAACATTTTCCACTGTCCCTTTCTAGCTCCACGGACTTTCCTCACCTGCCCAAGGCTTTTGCTTCATGCTCCCCAATCTACCTGGACACCTCCCAGTTAGATAAGCCTTTGGCCCGGCCTTCTCTCACTGGTGTGGCTGGAGAGCAAGGGTTTAGATCCATCCTTATGCCCAGAAAGACCCTGCCTCCCCCCAACCCCTTCAGATGGTTGCAAAGCCTCTGACAGGGACTAATTGTGGGGCTGGGTGGGTTGTCACAATAGAGAGGTAGCTGGCAGAGACCCTAACAAATACATGGGCAAACAACTCCAAACTAGTGTATTTCTGGGATGTCATGGAGTGTGAACCAGGCGAGAAAGGACAAAGATACAGTCTTAGGAAACATCCTAGTAATTATTATCCACAAAAAACTTACTATTTTTATATTATGAAAATCTGAGACCTAGAGGAAGAAGAGTGAATCCCTGGCGGTTCTGTCAGTTAAGGCCAGAGCTGGATCAGAAGCTAGGCTTCTAACGCCAAGCTCTTTTTCGCAGGGCATCTCTGCAATTCCTGTTTCGAGAAATGTCACCATTTCCCCCAGAGTGCCGTGAGACAGCAGCTGCTTCTGTCGAACTGTGCATCGGCAGCATCTGGGCTCCAACCTGGTGCCCACTGAGATGGGCTGTTCACTGGGGATGAATGCCAGTGGTCCCTTCAGCTGAGCCCCGAACTGCAAGGGGGTGTACCAGACACGCAGGATGCTACTCAGAGCATACATCACTCTCACTATCAGTTTTTGCTATCTGTTTTTCTTTGTACGGTTGGGTTTGGGTGTTTTTGAGACAAGGTCTCATGGAAGCCAGGCTGGCTTCAAATTCACTGTGTAGCTATATGTCTTTCATTTCCTGATCCTTCTGCATCTGCTTCCCAAGTGCCGGGATCACACTTGTGTGCCACTATGGAGGCAGCTTTCTCTACCTTAAACATGCTTTGTTTTTAAAATAACTTTTCATTTTCATTTTATTTTATGAGTATGGGTGTTTTGCCTGCCTGTACGTCTGTGCACCACATGTATTCCTGGTATCCTTGGAAAGCAGAAGAGGGTATTAGATACTCTGGAATTATAGATGGTTGCGAGCCACCATGTAGGTGCTGAGAATCAAACCTGGATCCTTTGGAAGAGCAGTCAGTGCTTTTAACTATTGAGCTAGTTTTCCAGCCCTTTAAATATGTTTTCACATTTTATTTATTTAGTATGTGTGCATGTGTATATGTATATACCTATAGGTGTGTCACATGTCTGTGTGGAGGTCAGAGGACAGCCTGTGAGAGTTGGCTCACTCCTTCTACCATGTGGCTTCTGAAGATCAGACTGAGGTTGTGAGGGTTAATAGTAAGGGCCTTTACCCACCGAGCCGTGTCTCTGCCCCCTTAAACATGCTTTTACCATGTGTTCCAACCCTGAACCACAGCTACTCCAACTAGGAGCGATACTCATGGCCAGCCAGTGTGCTGGTCAGAAACGATTATTCCATTTTTCTCTCTTAAGAATGTGAAGCCTGGCAGTGGTGGCGCATGCCTTTAGTCCCAGCACTCGGCAGAAACAAGCAGATCTCTGTGAGTTTGAGGCCAGCCTGGTCTACAAATTCTGTAGTCATTGAGTTGTAAGGAGCTAACTGAAACTTCCATGATCCATAAGGACTTAATTTAAAGCCACACTGGAACGTGATATTTCGTTTGTTTGACATTACTTTCTTGTTACAATGATCACATTCTATATGTGCTCTTGGGAACAGGCTTTTGCCACTTGTGGCCAAAAGCACTTTGTCCAGAAGTGATAAGATAGGAGCACTTTAGCACGGGATCCCAAAGAAGCTCAATTCAAGAAAGGCTTGACATCCCTAATGAGAGGCAAGGAATGTTCCTGCTTTGCTAAGGCAGAGACCAGGCCTCTGGGGTAGAGAATTAGGAGTTGATGCTACTAAGGGAGGACAGGGCGGCCACTAGCAACTGCTCCTTAACGCCATCTTCCTTCAGGAAAAATACTCAAATGTTGTGAGGTGACCATTTTTAGAAGCCCTCTGTGTCATGATGCAGCTCCCTGAGAAGCACTGTAATGCAAGAAGCCTACACCTGGTGGGGAAAGAGCCAGGCTGATCACTACTGTGACTGGCATTGTTCTGTTGGAGGTGGGGTGGGGAGGGGGGAGAGAGAGAGAGAGAGGGAGGGAGGGAGGGAGGGAGAGGGGGAGAGAGAGAGAATATTTGAGAAAGACTGTGGAGGTTACAAGGAAATTATCAAATAGTTGACAGGACATGAGTTCCAGGGGTCAAAGGCATAGCCAGCTGTACGTTGGTTCAAGGATGCTAGGGGCTTAGAAGGAGGTCACAGACTCCTGTATATTCCCATACTGCCTCTGGGAGGAGATAGGCTGGTCCCAGCTCAGGACTCTCAGGCACTCTCCCATCTGGAAGACAGAAGTGTGTCTTGCAACAAAGCTCCATCTGCCCACCAGATGAACAGTACCTGTAAAAACTTCCCACATCAAGCCTTGTGGGGTTAATGCCTCTCTCAGAGCCTGCTGGGAAAATGATCCCAGGGCTTCACTTCCCAAATGGCCCAGGGACTCTCGCTTTGGAACAGGGAATGGGGTATCTGAGGCCATCCACAGACCTTCTGGGGGAAGGTCAGAGGGAACAAGGTAGGCAATTAGAGAATAAAAGCAATTCACAAACATGTCAGTAGATGGTGGTTAATTGTTTAGTGTTAGTAATAATCTCCTAACACTTGCCAGGGCCTCTGGTATGCCAGGCCTCCAACAGACGCAACCTCACTTCTTACCATTCTGAGGAGTGTGGATTCCTTTCCTCCTTTTACAGAGGAAGGAACTGAAGCTCCCAGAGGCATTTTCAAAGATCACAGGGCTGCCACCAAGCCTGCCACTTCATATCTGAGTGAAATAGAGCAACCTCCCCGATACCAGGGTGGGTAAAGGGAAATGGGGCTTGAAGAGAGCAGGGAAGCAGAAGATTCGGTCCTGGTTCCTGGAACCGAGCTGACAAGGACAGAAACGCTCGGCGGCGTGCAGCGTTGCTACAGGCACCGCGGATATCTGTTTTCATAAGCACGCCAAAGCTTGACTTTCCAAAAACGCATACCATGCCTTTGAAAGCGGGCCCCTTGGAAAGCTGTGTTCTTTCAGAGCTGCTCGTTGGCAATGGCCTTCAGGGCTCGAAGCACATTCCTTTGAAAATCTTCAGTTGTAGCAAATCTTCCTTTTCATCCTCTGAGGCAGATCTGATTGTTGGGCAAGCTTCCAGGAGTCATTGCAGATTTGGGTGAGTCATCAAATTGGGTTGTCTTATTCAGGGTCCGGATGAGGTATGACCCTGAGGCAGAGGCATGGTGAGAAACACCATGGGGTACTCGGGACTGAGTTGAGAGATGAGCACAAGAACCCTGGAGCAACTGAAATGATGAGACCCTGCAGGGCGAGGTGGGAAGGCCATGAGTAAGATCTAAGGGTTCTTCATAGGGAGAGATGTGATCAAACTCAATCAGGGCATAAGTGGAAACACACATGGTCCCATAAAGTGGCCTGGGAAGGATGCCACATTAATAAAAGGGAAAAATGTAGAAGAATGTGTGAGTGAGAGGGAGCTGTTAAGAAAATGCAAGTCCCTATAAACTCCACTCTGCAGCACCCCCTTCCCCCTGCGTACCACCCCCCCCGGCCCCAGCCATGACTCCAACTTGTTTTCATTAGGACCTGAGAAAAGCATCAAGGAAACCAGCCCGCTCTGCAGAGAATGCAGCTAGACTCTGGGCTTATGTCTAGTTTTCGCAGACCATTCGCGTCCGTGCCTGGCCACTCCATTCCGCATGTCTCCAGGTCTAAGTGCCACTTAGCTGTGGTCCTTATTGTACAGCCCATTCTCCAGTCCTGCAAGAGAAGAGATCAGAGTGGACTCGGTGGTGGCAAGGACCAGGATTCCTGCTCTGGGTCATCTGGAAACATGGTTTGTGTAATAGGAGTCGCTTTCGCCCTACATATCCCTAAAATGGCCTTGGGTTTCCTAACAGGGTTAGCTCCTAGATGGGACTTCATGATAGTCAATAATCAGGAAGCAAGAACCCACCACAGTTCAAAGGGAAGGAAGAGATGAACCTTACACACTGGAGGGTCTCCAGGAATGTGTTGGAGAGACACTGATGAGAGGTGGAGGGCTGGGGTGGAGGCTGATAATAACTACTAGACTAGGCACTGGGAGGACTGGGTATGCTGTGGAGATGGGAGAGGACGCTTAAGCTTGGGGACAGCTGAGCTCTACAGGCAGGCAGGACATGCCTTGCTGAAGTGCAGGGTATTCACTAGCACAGGTATTTCCAACAAGTGTATGACTATGGGGGACACTTGCTAGAAGATTACTGTCATAATAAAAAAAAAAAAATTATAAAATTACCTCCTAAAGGTTCCTGAAAACCGAGCTCTGCTTTTATCTCTGGGTCTGGCCGACATGTGTGAAAATAGAGGCCGTGGGCTCTTGGTCCCTGGGGTCCTTTCCAATGGGAGACGTTAGGTTTTACGTTATGAGATGGTGCTGGAACTTTTCATTCCCTCAGCTGCTGGGGGCTCCGGTTAGGTGAAGACCTAGCTGAGCATCTTTGCTAAGGCATCTGTGCCGAGGCTCAAGGAGCAGGAAGCAGCTGAGTGGCCTCCAGTTAATACTGCAATCTGAACAACCCTGAAAGAGGGCTCAGCTGGGGGACCTGACAGGGTCTGCATTGTTCCACTGACAGCTGAGAGCAGCTGCAGGCCTCCCCTGGGTCTCCTTGGGCACTGGGGATTGTGACTAACCTTCAGCCCAGGCTTCCAGACTTCCGGAAGAGATCAGCCAAGTGCCAGTCTGTCTGGAGTGTAACTGACTTGGGCAATAATCACTGGCTGGCGACAGTCAAGGACACAGGACATTGGGAGCTCATCTTCTCACCTAAAGGAGGTCTCAATGTCGTGTTGTTGAAAGGGGAAGGAGCCAGGAATGGAGGAGCACGTTTAGGTAGAGTTAAGGCACAGGGTTCTTTCTCCTGGCCTCTTCAGAGGAGCTGGCTACAGGGTCATTACTTCCTGCTTAAGCTCCAGATGGCATTGATTGTACAATAGCAAAGCACTGCCCACTGAGTTGGAAAACTTTCTTTTCCCAAGAGGAAACTGAATCAAAGGATCATGCTTTGGATCGAGAAGTGACTCCAAAGGTCATCCGGTTTGTCAACGTCAACCCTTTCATCGCTTAGAATGAGTGAAAAAGTGATAGCTCAGAGAAACTAGGGTTTCCCAGAAACACAGTGAGCGAAGGGTAAAGCGGGACCCTAAGCATCGTCTCCTGACTCAGAACCCCAGCTTCTTTCCACAAGTGACTCTCAAATCTGCAGTACTCATTTGTCTCCCTCTTTGCATCTCATTTGCATGTTGATCACTTCCTGCTGAAAGGTACTCATGGTAATTGAATCCTTCTTGCTCTCCAGCCAGTCAAATGGAGCAAGCCACTCAAAGTCACACATCATCTAAGTAGCAGGCCCAGAACTTAAAACCCTGGTCTCCAGAGACCGGTTGTTAGTCCACTCCATGTGAGCTCATGAGTCACACACATGAGTCTACTCAGCTCAGCTCTCTAGAGGCCAGCATGGAAGAAGACATGGGCAGAGGACAAGCATGGGGGACATAGTATGAGCTGCCATGTTTTCATTTGCTAAACGGGACTGAAAATTTTGTAGGATTCTTGTGAGAAATAACGAGTGTAAAAGTGCTTTGCATCAAAGAATGAGATGGACAAATCTTAGCTGTTATAGTTGTTGGGAGTATAAAGAGATAGGTTGGGTTCAGAGGCTGGAATATGTTGGTAGAGATTCTGCTAGGAAATTTAGTATCAAACCAATCTCCATGTCCTCTTTGATGGGTTCCCACTTGACAATGGGAACTGAGTGAAGCAGGGTGAAACCCAGGGCCCAGGGTGGAAGCTTGGCTTCATGGTGAGGAGTCTTTACTATGAGGATTTCCAGTCTCGGGTTCCACTTTAAGAGTCCTGGCCTTTCCTGGAGGGTGTCCCTTATAGCACGCATCACCAGAACAAAGTCCCTCAGAACTGTTAAGGAAGGAGAAGGGGAGAAAAAGGGAGGTCTGTCAGCCACGAGCCCACATCTTTCAACCCAAGTCACTTCCAGACAGTGGGCCTCGAAGCGTTCTCTTGGAGTCCTGATGGTACTCACTCCTGACTTGGAGTTCTAGGCTGCAGGGGCTATTGGGCCTCCGGCACTGGTGTAGAGGGTGCAGCCTGAGGTCTCTAGAAGGAGCAGGGTTTAGGGAAGGAGATTTTTGTTGTGATCCAGCCCAGAGCAGCAGCTTTTCATAGGTAAGAGCCTGCTGTGCAGGCTGAGGTCATTTCTGGCAGGGCTCAGCACTCAGTGCAGACGCCAGCAGGTCTGTTTTAATATCTGCAGCAACCACATTCCTAAGCAGGGTGGGTAAAGCCTTTCTGGACAAGACTGCTTTCCATCAGAAATCATTCCAATTCACCCGGATCAGATATTTTAGAGAGTTGTATTTCTTTTTCTTTTTTCTTTTTAAGGAGGAAAATAAAAATTCAAAGAATGACTAAATGCAGTAAGCAGGGGGAAGGGACCTGGGGTTGAAAATGAGAGTAGGACAGAGGGCACTAAGAAGGAGCCCTGTTTTGGAACTAGCTATTTGGACCTTTCTTTGGGCTGGATGCCTTTTCCTGTTATTGCTCACTCATTCATTCATCCATCTATCTGTTTGTCCATCCGTTTAATGTGACTTCTAGTCCATATGCCATATGCTGTGCTAAGAACACAAAGAACTTGTATTTGCTATCCATCTTTGTGTGACAAATTACTATAGTGTGTGTGTGTGTGTGTGTGTGTGTGTGTGTGTGTATGTGTGTGTGCGCGCGCTCTGAACCCAGGGCCTTGCACATTCTATCACTGAGCTGATTTTTTGGAGACAGGTTCTCACTATGCAGCCCAGGGTGATCTCTAGTTTGCAACACTCATGAGTTGTAGATGTGCCCAGAGAGAGACAATCAAGGACTGTTTTAGAGGCTACCTGCTCCTCAGGCTCTCAGGTAACCGGCAGTCAGTAATAATGGCCATTAAAGAGTAGTAGTATATTAATAATAATAATGATAATCGGAAATGCCATACATTGATTACCTACAGTGTCAGGAACTGTAGGCATATACATACATATAAACATGTATATGCACATATACATGCATGTTCTAACCCTATCATGTACATGTATCACGTATCATGATTATCCCCTTTTATGGAGGGGAATCTTATTGCTGAGACATCCAGTTGTTTGTACTTCAACTTGTCAGACATCAAAGGATTCTGCCTTGTTGCATGGCTCCCAGATGAATGGCCAAGTAACGTGGAAAGTGCCGTAAGGGCTCCTCTGCTTGGGCTTCTCAGAGCCCTAGACCTGGGGAGGAATACTCTATGTAACACAGCAGAGCCCGAGAGGGGACGCAGGGGACGGAAGTGACACAATCCCTTGCTCTTGAGGAGCCCTTGAGGCTTAAGTGGGGACCCAGCCCCAAGACAAAGTCTTGGCACTTGCCGGGCCAGCAGCAAGTGCAAGGCGAACAGCTGTTTCGAAGTGCTCTGAGAGGAGCCAGGAAGCCGGTGGCTGTTTAGATTAGTTTTCTAATTGGCCGAGTGTTAGCAAAGCCTCTTGTGTATACAATGGGGATAGTTAATCTTGTCTATTTGTATATCCACTCATGTTCTGTCACTCCCCGATTGTAGCTGTCTGCCTCTCACTGTCTGGTTTCCACTAAGGGAGGGTGTCAGTCCGCGCGCGCGCCCCTCTCTCTGACGTTCTTCGTCGTGCTCCCAGCCCCGGCGGGCTGCAGAAGGAACGCTAGGGGAAAGATGGCTCAACCCACCCCCCAAACCCACCTTAATTTTGCCAGGCAGCCCCCTCTCTCATCTCCAGATGTCTTCTTTCTTGCAGTGGCCCTCCCTCCAGCACACCCATCGCCATCACTGGAACCCACGCATTTGCATAAAGTTGCCTTCCTTGTCACCTCATGGCTTCAGGGCAAACCTTGGACCGAGGCTCTATTCTTCCACATGATAAACCCAAAGGAAGAGCTGACTTGTCCGGTGTTGCCCAGCTAGTAAGTTGCTGCTAAGCCAAGACGTGAAGGTGGGTCACGTGATCGCTCTCCTGCATTGGCTGTTGGTCTAGCCTGCCCTGCTCCCTTCTTCCCAGCATTCCTCAGGAGATTTCCCATGCAGGCTTTTCTTCACTACTGCATCAATCCAGCCCCCCTACGGCCTACCCTTTCCAGCTCCTCACGACTTGACTAGGGCCTATCTCAACTAGAGAACAAGGGCAGGTTCCCCGACTCCCCAGACCCCCCAGGTGGGGTTGTTTCCTCTCTAATTAGACTGTGGACAACTTTAGAACAGGAGGCACCGAGTAAATGTCTCCCATCACACTCCAGCCCCAGGGACATGTTTGTGGCTTAGTAGATAATAATGAGAGGAAAGAGGAAGGCAGGGCTGGGAGGATGCAGAGATATGCGGGTCCTCTTTTGGAAGAAGCAATGAGCCCTCTGTCCGAGGGACCTCCTGCCTGTATCATTCTTTGCCTTTCTTCCCTGTCTTCCTAGACACTCACTCCCTTCCCTTCTCTCAAAGCATCTTGGCCTTCAAGTGGCTGTTATAATTTTCTTCCCCTTCCTTTTTTGTTTTTGTTTTTCGAGGCAAGGTTTCTCTGTGTGGTTTTGGTGCCTATCCTGGATCTTACTCTGTAGACCAGGCTTGCCTCAAACTCAGAGATCCACCTGCCTCTGCCTCCCGAGTGCTGGGATTAAAGGCGTGCGCCACCACTGCCCGGCCTTCGGCCTTCTTCCCCTTCCTAACCCGATCCTTCTGGTCAGAGCGCCTCTTGTAATCACTCCCGTTTCAGGCAGTCAGTCAGGTGTGCACTTCACATACAGTTTGGGAGGTAGGAAGAGTTCTTGTATTTGGAAACACTCATGACAATGACTCA
This sequence comes from Peromyscus leucopus, assembly GCF_004664715.2. NCBI lineage: Eukaryota > Metazoa > Chordata > Mammalia > Rodentia > Cricetidae > Peromyscus > Peromyscus leucopus. Next base: position 37,357,620 of record NC_051069.1, on the reverse strand, counting down.
GGAAGAGAGGCCAAAGCAAAGATCTCCTGCTCAATAATGTCCGACAAGAGGGCCTGATGTGAGCAGATTTGTATTCAGGGAGTAGCATTCAGAGCATTACGAAGGAGAAGAGGAGGAAGCTAAGGAGGTTTCTGTGTTCTCAGTCTCCGGTGGTCTTGTGTCTAAGATGGGTTCAAAGGATCAAGCTCTTTCTGTGTTCCACTCTACTGAGTGCTCTAGAGAAATGATCGTGTTTAGTTTTCAAAAAAAGTTCCACAAAGTACTATTTACATTATCCTTATCAGAAACCAAAGCTCATCGTGATGAGGCAGGTTAAAGATTATACATAGAGTGTAAGAGATGGAGACACAGCTCTGGGGTAGAGTATCTGCCTAGCATCGGTGTGGCCCTGACTACTGTTTCCGTTTTTGAGATTCTCTTGTTCAGTAGCCAAGGCTGGCCTCAAATTCATGATCCTCCTGCTTCTACCTCCCAAGCCTCAAAAGGATTACAGGTGTGACCCACCCATGTCCTGATAAAGGCCCAGGTTTGATCCTTTCCATTGAGAAGAAGGAGGAGAAGGAAGAGGAAGAGGAGAAATAAAATTTAAAAATTAAAAAGCATTTAGAATCAAGATTTGATTTCATACTGATCCTGAACCTAAACTTTTATTTTTAATCTCTGATGTCAATGGATATGCTCTCTTTCCCCACCCCCTCTCGTGTGTCCCTGTGCACGTGTGTGTGTGTGTGTGTGTGTGTGTGTGTGTGTGTTTCTCCCCCCCCAAACACACAAACACACACACATGAGAGTGTGTTTGCTGAGAAAGTCCAATAAAAATGCCTGTTGCTCCTTCCAGATGGGCCTGGGGTTAGAGGGAAGGGAGGAGCTCCCTCCCACTTTTCAAGGAGGGGGCCAGCCTGGGTCGGAGCTGCTTTCTACCTAACCTTTGCTTTGCAGCTCGCAGAAGTGGACAGCTGGCAGGAGAGCTGCATTTTTCAGGCCCCAGGCTGTGTCTTCTTATCTGGGGAGCCTTGATTTACTTTCCCTATCTAATCTCCGTCCCCAGCACTGGTGATGGATTTCACCTTCGGCACTGCACAGGGAACCTTGCCAAGAGCGCTCACTCCCCAGAACACGCTGAGAAGGCAGCTTTGGCTTCAGCCCTGGAATCCACCCTTAACTTTCTGCCTCCCTCGGCTCAGGTGGAAAGAGGAGGACCTTGCCTTTTAAAATGTTTTGTTTATTCGCTGACAGCTTCATATATATATAATGTATCGTGATCATATCCACTCCCAGCTCACCCCTCCTACTCTCCTAGGACACCCTCCAACATGTTTCCTTCATGTTTGCAACCCTCTGGGTCCAGCTGGGGCTGCCTGCTGGAGTGCTGATGGATCTAGCTGGCTTACTCTCGTGCGGTTGTTGTACAGGTAACCCAGCATAGCTGCAGTGAGCTCACGAGTGCTGTGCCTATGGCGTGACCAGAAGACAGCATTTCACAGGACTCCTCCTCGTCCTCCAGCTCTTTCTTTCTGCCCCCTCTTTTATGACGTCCCTGGAGCCCGGGAGTGGGGGCACAGGGTTGATAAAGATATTCCCCTTTCAGCCGGGCGGTGGTGGCGCACGCTTTTAACCCCAGCACTCGGGAGGCAGAGGCTAACAGATCTCTGTGAGTTCAGAGCCAGCCTGGTCTACAAAGAGAGTTCCAGGACAGTCAGGGCTGTTACGCAGAAAAACACTGTCAGGAAAAACCAAAACCAAACGAACACAAAGATGTTCCCTTTAGTGCTGTGCACCGAGTCGTGCACTCTGAGCACTTTGACCAGTCGGGAGGCACTGTGTTGTCTCCTGCTCACTGCAGGAAGATGCTTCCCTGGCCAAGATTGAGACCGCGCTAACCTATGGGTACAAGCACAAATACTAAGGAGGTGATTTGACAGCATCTAACCTTGCTTTGTGGATTGGAAAAGATGAGATAGAATACTGCTACTTACTAAGAATAAGTGAGACTACTGCTTTCCTGATCCATCTCGGCCCATTTGTACTTGAGATGTGTCAAGGAAACAAGAGAACAAAAAAATAGTAGTATATATGAATTGTTCTCCTTTTTGGGGGGACATTCATTTGTCTTTGCAAATCTCACCCTCATACCTGAAAGGGGCACCTTTGGTATTCCCAAACTACAGATGAAGAAACAGAGGAAGACCAGGGCTATGATGCACAGGGACAGGAAGTGTAGAGTTCTGCAACTTTTCCATCATGGACTAGTCTTTTTTTTTTTCATTAGAGACTGCATTTCCCATACAGCATCTCACTCTGAAACAGAGATGTGGCTTAGATCGGAGCAGTTCTGTCGTTGGCAATGGGGACAGAAGCTGAGTCAGAAGGAAGGGGAGTCCTGCCACCTAAGGCTTGGGGGTCTGATTCAGGCAGACTTGAGGAGGAAAGTCACACTGAGCAAGGAGAAGATGGCAAGTCAGCTTCTGTGTGCCCTGGAAGGGTATCAGCTATGACAGTCTGTCAATACTTGTGTGTCTGTCATGTTCTAAGTGATACCTGGTTACTAGAAAAGAGCCCTTAAGACAAACGATGGTGAGTTGGATTCACTCAGGCCTCCGGTGAGCCATACATGGAGCTGGGCAGTTTAGTGATTGTGTTTGAACTTCATCAGAGTTCACAAGAGTTTTGTAAAGTGGGTACCAAGGCTCAGAAATACGAGGCAATTTATCTACTGGCTTCCTGCTGGTAGAACTCTGATTCAAGCGCAGGCTAGCCATCCCTCAATGTTAGGAAGCTAGAAATGTCCCTTTGGTATTGTGTTAGCTTTCTGTTGTGGTGACAAATACCCAGGAAAAACAACTTAAACGGGAGCTCATGGTTTCAGAGGCTAAGTCAATGGTTGGTTTGATCCATTGTGTTAGGCCTGAGGTAAGGCAAAATACTGTGGTGGTAAGAGCATGTAGTGAGGCTACTCACCCCCATGGTACTCAGGAAGCAGAGAGAAGAAAGGGCAGGGAGCAAGATACATCTTTCCAGGGCATATCCCAAGTGAACGACTTACCCCAACTAAGCCCTACCTCCATTTTCTACTGCCTCCCAATAATGCTATCATATAGTGAATCCATTAAAGGATGAATCCATCATTTAGGTCAAAGGTCTCAGGACTCACTCATTTCCCCAAATGTGGGAGCCCGTTCTCGGGTTCCTGGTGGCTTTACCCAGCAGGTCCGAATAGAGGGTGATCAGGACCACGGGCCTGAGTGCAGGTGTCTGAGATGGTCTGCACTTGGCTGTGCTGGGGGAGGAGGTCTTTTGCTCCACCCCTTGGCATCTCTATAAAAACCCTGGGCCAGAGACAGTCCGGGCCCGTTGGACTAGGTTCCAGGCCCTCTCGAGGCTCTCCTTTATTTTCTGTTTATCTCCGCAAGATTCTCCGCTATAAATCCTTCTATCTAATATTTCCTGCTGCTCACACTCAAGAAAACTCTGGGGAGCTGTAGGGTTGGTGGGTAAATGCCCCACACCCAAATACCAGTAGCTGGCACCCAAGCCCCCAGTACATGTGCTTGTGAGGGATATTTCATACCCAAACCATGGCACACGTGCCTGGAGTGGGGAGGAGGTAGGCGATTTCCTTCAGGAAGCCAGAGGAGCACGTTGCAGGGCATAGCTTACCCCAGTAACTTACACTGCCTAACCCACCCGGCATGAATTGTAAAGATTTGGGCATGGATGTGGGGGGTGGGTATGCTTAGCTAAGGGGGTCAAACTGTTTGTCAAAAAGAACCCCAACCCTTTCCTTGCTGGTTGTGAGTAATCTTGAAGATTGGGGTCTGTGTCCTACTCACCTTTGAGTTATTGGTCATTAACACTTTGCCTGACAAATGCCAGGCGCTCAGTAAGTATAAACTATGGACTTGAACTGTAGAGACCTTAAGATTAAGGTATGGGAACTTTAAAGCCATAGGAGCTGTAGCTGCCGACTAGTGGCACACACGCAAGTTCATGGCTCTCTGGAAAACAGTGAGAAAGCTGGAGAGATGGCCGGTATCTGATTTAGAAGGCACACGCTTGTCCCGGGACTCTGGAGAGCTGAGCTCTCCGCTTAGTTACTCACTGGCTGAGGGATCTTGTTCTCCACGAGCTTGACTTCATTCATTTGTCAAGTGAAAGCCTGGACCTTTGTTCTACGTTCCTTCTCAAGGCCGAGATAACTGAGTTTCGTCCCTTGGTCCCCACCAATAGGTTCCTGGAAGGCAGATGAAAGTCGTCTCTTTTTCTTTCTTTTGATTTTTTTTTTTTAGGAAATTTTTAAAATTCATTTTATGTACCAACCACAGATCCCCCTCTCATCCCTCCTCCTGCTCCCCGCCAGCCTTCCCCCTTTCCTTTGCTTTTTAACTGACAGGTAAAAACTGTTCATATTTCTGTTGTGTATATAACAGGATGCTTTGATACATGTATACACTACAGAATGGCTAGATCGAGGTGCTTAGCAAACAGATCACCTCAGGTTTGGACTGTGGTAAGGCCACCTGAAATTGACTCTTAGGGCAGTTTTCTAGTGTACAATACATTTTTGGGTCATCACTATGATTTAAGACTGATCTCTTGAACATTGTCCTCCTGTCCTTTGGCTGGCATCTCCTCAGTGCATCCCCTCCCAGCCACTGTAAACCATCTCACTCCCTATTTCTATGACTTTGACTTGCCAAATATTTCACATATAGGGGTGCTCATGCAGTATTCGCCCTCCTGTGCCTGGCCTATACTAACCAACACACTGGCCTTCAGGTTCATCCAGGATGGTTTCTTAAATTGGAAGTGAGGTTCAACTGCAGCGGGATAAATGAGGGGCAGTCTTACTTGAAAACAACGGATGAGCTACCTGGCCTTGGCCAGATCTTCACAAGCACAAGGGAGTGGCTTACTTTATGCCTTCCCCCATTTCTGAGCCCAAGTCTCTTAGACAGTTAGGCCAAGTCTGCAGTCTACAGAAGCAACCCCTCCCAGAGGATGAACCAAAACCACTACTCTTGAGGGCTATTCTCAGCTCCCCAGTGTCCTGGCCATCTCCTACCCAGGCTTAATTTGCACTGCTAATCTGTTATGTCTTTCCTGGTAATTTAGCACTTCCAGACAGTTATGGTTAGATTCTGTTTATTTTTCTAAACCTCGCAAAAAAACCCATAATATAGCAAGAGAGAGAAAGCGAGCAGAGAGGGATGGGGAGGGGAGGGAAGCTTTTCTAGAAATATAAACTCAAGACTTAAATGTTCTTCCCCATCTGCAGGACAGCTGTTAATAAGCCCCATCCAACACCAAAGTTCCAGCATTCCGTTTCAAGGCTCTCTTCCTGGCTCCCACCATCATTCCTTTGAGAGGATGTAGCCTTGAGATCAAGGCGTAGAGAGCTGCCAGTTACTGCCACCTGCCATGAACCCTCACTGCCCTGGCCTTCTCCATCCTTGCCATGGGGTCAAGATATGGGTCTTTCCTTCCTTCTATCTTGGATAACATCATGGGAAGTGAAACTCAGAAAGTATTTCACTAGGTGGCAGATTAGGATGAGTTGGGGGGGTTCACCGTTAGCCAGCCCCTAACCCTGTTTTTTGTTCAATCCTTTGATCCCTGGGCCCTTGGTAGAATTCCTTTTCTGTAGGAGATCGCTGTGTGTCTTTTCACCCAGTCTAGATAGAGTGGTGGAAAGAAATGGGTGTCAATGAACGTCTGCTTGACGACTTAATGGTAGCTTAGAGAACTGCCCAAAGTTTGAGCAAGATGTGGAAGAAAACGTCAACATCTTAGCTCACCACTGCCCTCATGTCTTTTGAGAAGAAGAAAGATGAGCATGGAAGAGGCCTAAAGGCCCTAGACCTGGAGAGGAAGGTCCAAAGATGAAAGGTTAGTTGTCGCCATCCAATCCAAACCTTTAATCTTTCAGTGGATAACACAGAAAACAAGATGATGTTTACCTCCTTGACATCAGAGGCAATTAATTTGTTGTTAATCATGTGTGTGCATGTGTATCTGTATGTGGGCTTAAGCATGAGTGCCAATGTTAATGGAGACCAGAAGCATCAGATCCCCTGGAGCTAGAGTTACAGATCATTGTGAACTGACTGATGTGTGTACTGGCGACTGAACTTGGTCCTCTGCAAGAGCAGTCGCTGTGTTTAACTGCTGAGCCATCTCTCTAGCCCCCTAGATTCTTTATTTTCTTCCACATGTAATGTTCCTCTCTCTTTCACATTAACCTTAAACTCAAGAAAAGCACCCATTACCTAGCCTTGCTTTGGGAACTAAAGAAGCAATGTAAACTTATCTGGAGCCCACGGTCAGTTTGGCATTTTCCTAGTGACCTCAAGCTGCCCCTCACTTAAACAGGAAGAGTGAAGGAAGACAGCAAAGCCATACCCTGGGATGGACCCATGCCAGCTTGGGCTTGGGTTGTTACCTGGGTGCCCAAGTCTTGCCTCCTAGGAATGTGTCCCAGGAATCTGTAGTCTTAATAATTTGCATAGCCTTTAGCAGAAGTTTTCACAACTTGTGTGATGATCTGGGACTAGAAAATGAACACACATTTTACTCCCTTTATTACAACTTGGGTGTCCCAAATGGGACCCGTCAATTCCAAAGCCCAGTCTAGGGTTTTCTTATGGCGTGTGTAGTTAGAGGAAAATTCAGTCCACATGTATCTGACTCACTCATCTCTAAATCATTCTCAAGTTTGATTCTGGGAATGAGTTGATGTGTACTCTGTTTTTGTTTGGTTTTAACATTTGGATGGCTGCATTAGCCAAGGCTCGATAAAGAACAACCCTGAGAGAGAAAAGGAAGTTTCAAGTAGAGGCATGACCTGCAGGCCCCTCCCTAGGCCTACCTCGGGACAGGAAGCATGCCAGGACCTCTCCCTCCCCCAGCTTCTTCTGCCTTTACTTCTGGGAGGCTGAGCCCTGCTGAGGAAAATAACTCTGCCTAGAAGTTGGTGACACGGCAGATTTATGACATCTGGTCTTTATTGGAGTTTCCAGAAGATACAGTGATTCTATCGTGTGATTCCTGTTTGTCACCCAAAGCTATTCTAGACTTCATTGCTTCACCAGAGTCTTGGCTGTCTTCTCGCTGCTCCCTCACACGAGGCACTCCCAAGATGGTGGTGCCCTAATAGTTCTCCATGGAAATCTCAGTGTCTCGGTATTTCCTGGGGGAGTCAAATCTAAGGAATGGCTTGTCAGGCAGCGGTAACAAGTCACGCTATCCTACCTGGGGGACACTTGCTCTGTTTTTTTTTTCCCCCTGAATCATCAGACTCCATTTATCCTTAACATATACATATGTTGATGAGTTTCCCATACTAAAAACATTACTTTCCTTCCACTTTAGCCAGGTTACCTCTGAGCCAAGCTTCTCAAAAGAGTAACCTGAACTGTCTCCTTTCACCTTGTCTCCCTCACAGTGGTTTGGCATGGGTTGGCAACGTCAACAGTGAAAGTCATCAGGGAACAAATGGTGTAGCTTTCTTAGGTCTTTGTAGTTGGCAATGGCATTCAACCCTCTTGGCTTTCCTTCCTGATGGGGTACCTTTTCTGGATTTGTTTTTCCCTGCTACTTTGGGGGATTCTTTTCAGTCTCCTTGTGCCTCCTCATCTCCACTAGACCCACACACATTGGTTGGGATGTCTGATAGGTGACCCTGACTTTCCAACACTGTTTTCTCTTCTCCCACGACACATTTCATTCTGTCTCAGCTATCCCCTCAAGCCCATAAATCCAGATCTGCACTCCTAGCCAGTATGTGACGCCCACCTTTAACAGGTTTTACGAGGCAGGACCCCTTTTACTGCCTAAATTCACTCACATTAGCCTATGTGCTTTTATACACTTTCTGTGAAGACCTCATCCCAGAGAAGGGGCGGGGCAATATTTCCCTAGTCTCTCCCCTTGTCCCCAGTATCCAGTCATTCACCATGTCTTGCTTGCTTCACTACTGAAGCATCCATCTGCTTTGCCCAGCCCTGATCCTCCTTCTTCAGGCTCTTGCTTCCTGACATTGTTCTAGTCTCTGGCCTGGTCCCCCTCCAGCGGGTTTTAACCTTTCCAATCCATTCTACACACCACAGCCAGAGTGGTAGTTTTCTACCACAGAACTCTTCCACTGCTTCCTTACTTAAAAATTTTCAGTGGCTTCTCATCACTCACAGGAAAGAGGAAAATTCTTCAACACAGAAGAAAAAAAAATCCTTTATGACTTGGTTCCCATCTAATTATCTACCTGTGATTTTAAAGAATTATGAGTCTTTTTTTTTATATTTGTTTATGTAAGGTGAGAGTAAATCGTCTCACAATGGCCACCTGCAGGCTAGAGAGCCGGTGAAACTTAGTGGCTACTCAGTCCAAGAAGCTGGAAGCCTCAGAACAGAGTGACCAGTGATACTGTCCAAGGCTGAGTATCTAGAAGGCCTTGGAGAGTCACGGATGCGAGTCCATGTCCAGACTGAAGGAGCTAGAGTCTGCTGGTCACAGGAGGTGGCAGTGGCAATCGATGCCCCTCTCAAGAATATTTGAGTTTGGATCTGCAGACAGGCTTTCTTCTGTCAGTTTACTCTGTCCTGGGACAGCCTATTGGTTGGTGGTACCTTCCACACTCAGGATGGGTCTTCTTCCTTAGATGCTGTCCCACACACGATCATCCCTGGAAGCATCTGCAGAGACACACGGACCCCTGTGATTTGAAAACTTTGCTGAGTGTCTCTCAGGTCAGTCAAGCTGACAGTCAAGATTAGCCATCACGCCGTCAGTTTCTGTCTCCATGCCTCCTCCCTGTCCATCACTCTGACTCCCAGCAGGCTCCCATGGCTCCATGTTTTCCCTCCTTGACTCGTCTTCCAGACAAACCCCATTCTTCTTTCCAGGCTCAGCTCATACCTTACCTCCTCCTGGAGGCAGTTCCTGACTTCTCAAGACAAGCTAGCATAAGCTCTCTCCCACGTGCCCTGCTGTGCCCCATACTGTGGAAATATCATAATTTACTATAGCTGTTCATTCGAAGCAGGAACCTCTTGCCCAACCCTTAAGGTCTAAACTCCTTGAGAGCAGTGCTCATATCTTCTCATCTCCTACAGAAAGCATAGGGTGTGGCCTAGAACAGATAGTCAATTACTGTTTAATTGGTAATAATGCCTAACTTTTATTGGCTTTCCTTAGGGCCAAGCCAAATGCTAAGCACTTTAACATCTATGATGCCATTTACTTCACACAAACACAATCACCCTATTAGCTAAGTGTCATTATCCCTATAATAAAGATGAGAAAACTGAGGCGTAGAGTGGCTAGGTAACTCTTTTTTTTTTTTTTTCCCCTCAGATAGGGTTTCTCTATGTAGCCTTGGCTGTCCTAGAACTCGCTCTGTAGACCAGGCTGGCCTCAAACTCACAGAGATCCACCTGCCTCTGCCTCCCGAGTGCTGGGAGTGTGTCCTATGGCCCAGAAAGGCTGCAAACCCTTAACTGTGAGGATGTTCAGTTATTTGCAGTCATTTGCTCTGACACGGATTTGGAATAGGTGGATGTTGCAGGAGCTGCCTTATAGATTGATTCTGTAGCCCAGCCCATGCAATGTTCTCACGGACCTTTACCCAGGGCTCAGATGTGGAGGCAGAACTTGGCAAAATGCTAGCATTTTCAGGTCAGCTGGTCTTCAGTTCTTTATCACAGTCGCTCCTCAGATCCTTCCTAGCTCTTTGACCTGGCTCCTGGCTGTGAATTCTGTGTGACGGGTCCTTACCCAGGCAGGTTTGTAATCAACAGCACGCCCTCATGCTTGATTTTTCACTCGGTTAGCCAGCACGTGACTGGGTCTCCGGCCCCAGGGAGCAGGCCTGCTCTCCAAATTCAGTTCAGAACTGACTTTTCCGTGGGACCCAGTATCTCAGCATGCTGACACCCTGCTTGAGTCTCCTCACGCTGAGTGTGTGCCCTGATACTTGCTGACGCGGACAGCAGCTCACATGCCATGTAGCCAGAAGTGAGGGAAGGAAAGTAACCTCAGCCAAGATCCACAGTGTCAGTTAGGAGGGAGACAGAAGCTGAAGAGTCCAAGGTGACAGAGCCCTCTGTCTCCTCACCTCTCTCGCTGGTCCTGCCCTTTGAGTGACACACCTGCCCTTTGAGTGACACACCTGCCCTTTGAGTGACACACCTGATTTCCAATTCGGTGTCAAGCCTGCTCAGCTGCTTCCTGCATGGACACTGTTAGTTTTTTTTTATCCTGGCAAAGGTACAATGTAAGTAAAAGCAAAGCGACACTTTATCGACTAATACGAGAAAGATGCAGTCTGCTTTCGTTGTTTCAGTAAGAATCACCTGTATTTGACCACAATACTGTCCTTTTATGTCCACAAATTCTGTGTGCAAAGCTTCACCAACTTTAGATGGAAGCTGTATCAGTACTGAGCAGGAACATACTTTTTTCCTGGTCACTATTCCATAAATAATAGAGTACAACAATAATTTATCTGGCACTTGCAATCTTATTAGGTGATTAAAAGTAATTTAGAAATGATTTAAAGTATATGGGAGGATATGCATAGTTTATATGCAAATACCACTCCAAATCTTTTAAATGACTTGAGCACCTGCAGAGTTTCGTATCTGTTTGGGGCCTGAAACTAATCCCTCACGGGTGGTATGAGTAGGCTATATTATATTAATATGGCATCATTAATAAATAAGGCTTGGATTACAAAAATATGTAGAGGCCAGATTAATCCAGATAATAAAACTACTTTAAATGGAAATGCCTCAGTTTTGCAAATTATTTTATTATAATGTACTTTGCTACATACAATCTTGTTTCAACTTGGAAAATATGTTTTTCCCCTACAACAAAAGGTGTGTGTGTGTGTGTGTGTGTGTGTGTGTGTGTGTAATTATGCCACACCTGTCAACCACTGTGAGGGCAACATATATCACTAGGGACAGGATATATGTTATTTTACTAATCTTTACAGCGACCACAAAAGATGGGCATTTTCTCCACTTTGGCGACAGAAACAAGCAAATCACCAGAGCCACAGCTAATAACAGAAAATCTGAGCTCTGAAACCAGATATGCCTGGCGCTACGGCTTATGCACTGCTCTGCCCAATACTGGCTTATCTGGTCGGTAAACATTCCGCTTATCCTCCTCTGTGCTCTGGGCTTCAACACCGGATTAAACAGCACCACTCCTGCTCAGTGATCCTGTATCAGTGCGCTATCCTGGGCTCAGCCTCCAGGACCTCTGGTCTGCCGTGATTGCCTCGTTAGTTACCCCATAGTGCAGGCTCTCAGTAGCTGACATTCCCACCTGACTTGCTGGTGGGAGGCTACTGGCCCTTCGTGGGTGATTTGGATGTCACAAGAAGCTACCCCTTTCCACAGAGAAGACAAAAGCAGATCCTGGGAAACTCCCCATGCCAGTGGGGACTTGTTGAGAATGTCATTCCGGAGCTAAGTAGAAGACCTAACCAGCTCTCATCTTTCAGGTGTCTGCCACTTGCAGCCAACGGTTGCTGAGAGAGGCACTCTCATTTGGGCACATGGCTGCTGGTAGGTGTGGAGAGCCCCACACCCACACACATACAAGTAGCACTAACTGGAGTCAGGAAAACATCAATAAACACTGAAAAGAGGAGGACATGAAGTTGGGAGGGTGTGGAGCATTAGGGGAAACCGAAGGGAGGTAATGGTGGATGTTTATGGTTAAAATACGTTATATGCATGCATGAAATTTTCAAAAAAAATTTATTAAAACATTTTAAAGATTTTATTTAGTGTTTATTTGTGTGATGTGATGTGATATGATGTGATGTGATGTGATGTGTGTGTGTGTGTGTGTGTGTGTGTATGTGTGTGAGGTGTGCAGGTGCCAGAGTGTCGGGTCCCCAGAATTGAACTTTAGGGAGGTTGTAAGCTGCCTCACGTGAGTGCCGGGAACCAAACCTGGATCCTCTGCAAAAGCGCTAAGTGCTATGAACTACTGGAGCCACTGCCCAGCCTTAAAAAACACTATTATGTAAAGAAAAGAATGTATCTTCCATCTTGGTGAATCACCTCCCCTTTCACAGATACCAACCACCGAGAGACCCAGCTAGAGAAATGACCCAAAGACCAGAACAGAGGAGCTTTTTGTAAAACTGGGAGGTTTTCAATTTTGTTTGTCCTTTAAAAGTTTATTTGGGGAAAGCCACATTTCCCCCAGGCTTTTACTATTTGAACCAGTTATATATCATCTCAAAGTCCCTTATTTATGTCATGTTCCAAAGGTCTAGAGTCTCAGTCTGGTGCTCTCTTCATTCTCCAAGGAATGGTTCTTGGAAGAGAGATGTCACATTCTGCAGGCCCATGGACTCCTGAGAGCAAGCCTGGGTCTGAGCCTTATTCCGCACCAGAGGTGCCAGATTGTCACACGACCCTGGAAGAAAGCCTCAGCTGGAGCTTGGAGTCTAGCTTGTTTGAGGCTGGGGCTGGGGAGAAGAAGGGGCTGTATGGGGGCAGGGAGCAGTCTCAGGTTCCAGCTAAGAACACGAGCAAGTGTGTTAGAGTGTGAGTGAGTAAGCGTGCAGGGGCAGTGTTTATTTATTCTGGGAGAGGTTGCTAAGTTGGAGGTGTTTGCCAACAGAGTGCAGCCTGAGTGCTGTTTGCTTACTTAGGGGGATGCAGAAAAGGACATGGGGAGAGACAAGTATAGGCTATGGCTGTCTTGGGGACCACATGCAGGAGCGTTGCTGGGGGCCACTTTCAGGGTTTGGTACTGAGGTTGTAAAGAGCCCCCTTCTGGGACAGTCTCTGGTTCTTAGTCTCCACAGGTGGCTGCCCTGTCTTCCCTTCGTGGGGACTGTCTGGCTGCTTAATTCCTCTGGTCTCCACTCACCCGGTGCCTGGCAGTCAGTAAGTTGCTCAGCCTCACTGGGCTTGCCATTCCCAGACTACAGACTGAGGCTGTTTTAGGGTTCCCTTGGCTACACAGTGTCGAGACAACCCCGAGAGGGTAGACTGTAGGTCAGCGGCGGAGTCTTGCCTCAGAGCCTAGGTTTAACCTTCAGGACTGGAGGAAAGAAAGAAAAAAGAGTGTTTGAAGCTAGATAGCAGCTTCTTTGTACACCACGGGACCTGCCAGTGCAGATCCTGCTGCCATCCCAGTCCCCTACCGTGCTGGGCCCCGAAGCCCTTCCACCCCTTGGCTCGGGCTCAGCCTTTCTAATTGCTAATCTGGTTTTGTTTTTATAAGACTGAGCCTACTGTCTTCGTAATTTGTCATCCAGGTTATAGATCTGTAGTATATTTCCTATCTCCAGGAGAGAGGAGGAGGAGGAGGAGGAGAAGGGGAGAGAGAGACACAGAGAGAGAGAGAGACAGAGACAGAGACAGAGACAGAGAGACAGAGAGAGACAGAGAGAGAGATGGAGAGAGACAGAGAGACAGACAGACAGACACACACACACACACAGAGAGAGAGAGAGAGAGAGAGAGAGAGAGGAGAGAGAGATAGACAGACACAGAGAGACAGAGAGACAGAGACAGAGACAGAGAGAGGAGAGACAGACAGACAGACAGACAGACAGACACACACACACACACACACAGAGAGAGAGAGAGAGAGAGAGAGAGAGAGAGAGAGAGAGAGAGAGAGCGCAATAAGAGACTCTCCTGTTATAACCAGCTTCAGGCCAGTGGCTGGGACAGACTGAAGTTTCAAAGTCAGTCTGCCTCAGCTGGGTGGGCCAGGGACTCCCCAAAGGTCTCTCCCTCCCTCTCCCTTTCCTAAGGCCCCAGCAGCACGCCTGCAAGTCTCTGAGGGAGCACTGGCTCCCAGACACAGGCTGGCTGGCAGCCAAGGGTGGTGTTCTGGCTCCAGTACCAGCCAGATGGGGTGGCAGGAGGGCTCTGTTAATCCCCCAGGAGAAAGCTCCTTGGCACACAGAAAAAAAATTAGGGCCGCCAGCACTGTGCCCCAACCCTGGAGCCATGGAACACCATACCCCAACGTCTTCCCAGCAGGCTTTTTGCCTCTGCATTCTGCCTTTACTCTTCAGGGAGCATGGGCTAGGGTCCCAGCGGGGCACATAGAGGTAGGGAAGGGAGATTGATTTCCATTTCTTCTTCTTCTTCTTCTTCTTCTTCTTCTTCTTCTTCTTCTTCTTCTTCTTCTTCTTCTTCTTCTTCTTCTTCTTCTTCTTCTTCTTCTCCTTCTCCTCCTCCTCCTCCTCCTCCTCCTCTTTCTCCTTCTCCTCCTCCTCCTCTCCCTCCTCCTCCTTCTTCACTTTATTTTATTTATTTAACTTTATTTTATGTGCATTGGTGTGAAGATATCAGATCTCCTGGAACTGGAGTTACAGACAGTTGTAAGCTGCCATGTGGGTGCTGGGAATTGAACCCAGGTCCTCTGGAAGAGCAGCCAGTACTCCTAACCCCTGAGCCATCTCTCCAGCCCCCTGACTTCCACTTTTGAGGTTAAGACTCTTATGTTATTTATCGTCTTTTCTCGTTCCTTTCAGAACTAGAGCATTATGAGGCCAGAAGGAAGATAGACATTTTGACCCCTACAGGCTCCAGACTTCTCTAGCTCTGATTAGCCTGTAGATGTTTGGAGAAAGACCTGAGGTTGGGATCGAAGCTACTAATTATTTCTCCTCTCAACCCATCTATCACCTATCTGCCCCTGAGACACACATGTGCTCATACACACATACACAGCCAGCCTTCTGCCACTGAGGCTGCCTCTTTGGGTGCCGTATAGAACTAGATGGAATGCTGGAAAAATCACCCTAAGGCCAAAGAGAATCTGTGGAAAAACAGAGGAGGAGAGTGAAAGCAGATCTAGAGAAGGCAGCCAGCTAGGGAGGGGGTGCTCCGCCCAGTAGACCTCCCGCTGGCCTCCTTGGAGCCAGGGATGGCTGGGGGGCTCCGGCCCAGTCTTGGCCTGTGTTCTCCTCTGCATGCCTCCTTGGCATGTCGCTTGCAAGGGGCTGCCAGCTCCTGCTTCTCTAGGGGTCTTACTCTAGTTCCAGGTCTGATAAATAGGATTCCTGACCCCAAGCCAATCCCTCCCCATGCTTGGCTGTCAACAGCGTGCTAGGCATCAAGAACTGAACCATTTCTTCTCTTTTTTTTTTCTTTTATTTCCCGTACCTATCCCTGCCGGCTTTGCCTTCACCATCATCCATCACTGTGTGGTACCAAAGAAAGGCTTTGAAGTTGAGATGAGTGGGGTGGATTTCACTCTTCTTGACAGCCAAAAAGGAAGGAAATCTGCTCTGGGTTGGTAAGAGCTCTATGTTCCTAAGGGAACTGGTGCCATGAGCATCATTAGAGCCTCAGGAGTTATTTAAAGGTCTCTCCTGTGCAGGAGTTAAGGTGGTCCTCTATTACCCAGAGAGGGTAAGCAATGAGGGTCCACAGATGCAACTGCCATATCATGTCTCCTCAGGTCATGACTTGGTTCCGATATTCTGTAGGGGAATGCTCCAAGCCAGGCAAGGTCCTCTGCGTCCAGGTGGATCATTCCCAAACCCATTTTTATCACGGATCATTTCACAGAAACTTTCCGCGATGGGAACTCGCAGCTGAAGCCGGTTGTTTAGATCGGAAAATCTGGGTGTAATAGCATTAGCGAGCCCAGTCTCCTCACATGAACCTTTGCCTGCAACCTCTCCCTGCTCCCTTGGCCTGTCCACTCCTCTCTGCCTGAGTCACGACAGCAATCAACAAGTTGGACACACAGCTTTGCGATGTGCCAAGTGCTCCCACGTGCACTGTGGCATTTACTCCTCCTAACAGCCTGCCAGACCTGTGATCGTTCACTCCAGCCATCTGGGGCCAGCACAGAGGCCTCAGGAGGCCACAGGGCCAGACCAGGCCAGGCATGGGGACCTCTAGCTTGAGATCTTACATTCTTTCTGTGGAGTCTGTCAGGAGGAATCTGAACACCCGGTGTCTAGAGGGCAGGAAGGGCTTGAAGGGACAGGCTCCTAAATGGGCTTTTTGTGGTGACCTCAATCATCCCAGATCCTTGGGTGACTTCTGGGAATCACTATTCTTTCCTGAGACTCTTTCCACTTCTCAGGTGCAAGGAGCGACCTCTCTGGGTGCATGCCAGGCTAAAGTTTCTCCCTTTGTACTTTTTCTCCCCTGCCCAAGAGCCTAGCTCTTCCCCTTTCCAGTTTCTACTCCCTCACAGTGGATATTTATGCCCTCGCTATCAGTATGGGAACCGGAAATACCTCTGTGGAGGTATCAACACTCCTTTGTGGCCTCACTGTAGTTCTGGCTTTTGTTGTAGATCCTGAAGACCCTGCCCCCCTCTCGTCAGACTGGCTCTGTGACTTCAGAAAGGAATTCAGACGCCTCCTGGCCTCTGTGCTGTGGAGAGAAGCATCTAAGTATCCAAATCTAGACTCAGTGATGCATCGCAGGACAAACAGAATATGTACATCTTCGTATCCTGCCCTTGGGGTTTTAAAGGCTTTTGCCCTATGACCTTAGAACTCCCCAGTCCCAGCCACTCAGAGAAGGTACTTGTATGAAAAGCCAAGTTTATCCCAAAAATGTGATGGATACATGGGAGGGGGTGGGTAGGGGAAGTTTATCCAAAACACATGTTATTTCCACTATTCTGGTTATCTTGGATATTTCCTGCATGTTTGTTACCATGGGAACTGACTCAGCACGAAACCCTGTTTGCTGGGCCCTGGGGTCCAGCTTGGTGGCCATGTGGTGTCAGTTTGGGCCTCTGGGTGCATTTTGGTCTATGTCTGTCTTCCCAGGTTCAGGTCTTTCCGTCTCTACCTCTTTGTCTTTGTCTCTGTCTTTCCCCAGCCTTCTCTGGGACTCTCCTTTTCTTCCTTCAGGAAATAGCTGCTTCCAAGTGATATAGTGTCATGGGTAGAGACAGTGGCCTATGCTCTCCATCCCAAACCTTCCCTTGAAAAGCCTTTGATTAAGCCTGCCTCAGGACACGTGAAGACTGCTTGTGGAGGAAGGCCTTTGTTCAGTTAGCCATGCTACTTCAGGGAGAGGGGATGAAGCCTCATGGGAAAAGTGGGCTTGGGATTTGGGTAAACCAGTCAGAAGGGTTTATAAACTTCATCCTGCCTTCCTATTGGTAGATGGGGATCTACCTCTCAGTGACTTCAGGAAGGTCAAGGAAGAGGCTCAGACTCAGGGTAGAGGAGAGGGCAAGGCCCCGGTACTGAAGAACTTAGGTCTGTCCCAGGGGCCCCCATCATTCTCAGTCCTGTCTCAATAGGCATTGGGGTGTGGCAGATCTATGTCAGTCAGCGGTGTCCCTCCATGAAGCACCAGGCAACAGGGAAGGTGTTGACAATAACAGCATGTGAGGGAGCTGGGCCAGCCGTCTGGAGAAGGCACTTCGCGCAGACAGAATGTAAACAGGCCCCTTCGTGGGAGGTGAGGATGGCTGCTGGCCATCTCTGCTCCAGGTCTTGCCTCTCTTCTTGTCTCAAGCGGGACCGGACAGCTCTTGCCAGTCACAGTCTA
This sequence comes from Peromyscus leucopus, assembly GCF_004664715.2. Taxonomy (NCBI): domain Eukaryota; kingdom Metazoa; phylum Chordata; class Mammalia; order Rodentia; family Cricetidae; genus Peromyscus; species Peromyscus leucopus. The sequence continues at coordinate 37,340,098 of NC_051069.1, read as the reverse complement.
CCAAGTTTCTGGCATCTGCTTAGGACATCTTTTCAGCTTCCAAATTTGTTCTTATCAGACTTATCCCTGAACAAGGTAGGCCTGGGAACTGTGATGAGCCCAGATCACCATGGGGGCAGGTAACCTGCACCCATCAGAGAAAGAGGGAGACATAAAGGAAATAGTGCCTAGAACTCACATCAGGGCACAAACTGTCCTCCTTAGCTCCTGTAACCCCAGCTTAAGGCATGGTGAGGCCTGGGCTGTGAAGTGAAAAGCTGGCCTAGGCAGCCCCTGGGTGGACCTGAGAACAGTGTTCTATGCCCCTGCCCCCCGCCAGCATATCGATCTGCATTTTGAGACAGTATCTTCTCAAGGATGTCCAACCCAATGGATAGAACAGAGTAGCATGCTAGACAGTCAGGAAGGGCAGAAGCAGCGTTGATCATGGGGTCAGATAATAGGATACAGAGACCCTGTGGACTCTGGGGGCCACAGGGAGCAAGAGAAGGGACTGTTGAGAATTAGGTGGGGTATGGTTGGGGTCCAGGCATTCTGGAAGGTGTCATAGCCACATGTCTGTTTATCCTTAAAATTCTTGTGTTGAAAACCTAATTACTGGGGGCTGGAGAGATGGCTCAGTAGTTAAAAGCACTGGCTGCTCTTCCTAAGGACCCAGGTTCAATTCCCAGCACCCACATGGCAGCTTACAACTGTCTGTAACTCCAGATCCAGGAAATCTGATATTTTCACACCAATGCACATAAAATAAAGTTAAATAAATTAAACAAGAAGAAGAAGAAGAAGAAGAAGAAGAAGAAGAAGAAGAAGAAGAAGAAGAAGAAGAAGAAGAAGAAGAAGAAGAAAACCTAATTACCCATGTGATAGTGGTAAGATGTGGGCCTCTGGGATGCAACTATGCCGTGATGGTAGAACTCTCTTGAGTAGGATTAGTGCCTTTGTAACAGAGGTCCAAACTAAATGTGGTAGTAAAGGCTTTAACCCTAGCACTTGGAATGCAGAGGCAGGTAGATCAGGGATTCAGGGTTAGCCTCTGGTAACACTGTGAGTCCAAAACCAGCATAAAAACTTGTTCTCCAATTTTTCAAAAGATGTTTTTACTTTTATTTTGTGTGCATTAGTGTTTTGCCTGCATGTATGTCTGTGTGAAGGTGCCAGATCCCCTGGAACTGGAGTTACAGACAGTTGTGAGCTGCCACGTTGGGTGGCTGGGAAATGAACCCAGGTCCTCCGGAAGAACAGCCAGTGCTCTTAACTACTGAGCCATCTCTCCAGCCCTTGTCCCCAAATTTTTAAAAAGTGAAAATTGAAACAAATAAATTGACTAACCCCAGCATGGGGAGGCAGAAACAGGCACATCCCCGAGGCTTGCTGGCTAGCCAGTCCAGCCTAATCGGGTGAGCTTCAATGAGAGACGGTTTCAAAGGAGATGACAGTGTCCCTGAGGATGCTACTCATGTGCACACGTTTGTGGGGACACACACATACAGAATAAACAAACAAACAAATTCATAAATTAGAGACAGAGCCAATTCCACAAGGTTGTTGTGGAAAACAGACAAGTTCCATGGGAAAATTCTAGAAACAGTGTTTGACAGAAGGTGCTTAATACGGCTCTCCACTCCTAAGAAAACAGTTTCCAGATTCATCAAGAACCGATGAACTTCTTATTCTCAGGAAAATTCCAGAGCTTGTCTGGGTCACAGCAGGAGGAGGAGGCTGAGAGCTGAGGAGAGACACTGGGTTCTTAGACACTGAGCCCTCAGAACAGAGAGAGGCCGGATGGGATATTTGGGTTTGGTTGGGAACACACAGGGCAGCTCTAAATGGGAGGAGTTAGGTAGAGTCTCAAGCTGGAAACTGAGTCACAGGGCAGGACTTACTGGGTGGGTCTGGCTTTGCCTCGCTGGTGTCTCCAAGTCCGGGTGTGGAATGGCCACTGGTCCTGACTGTGTAGACATAGGCTATATCACCCTAGCTTCTGGGACATCCCTCTGTCCAGTGCCAAGGATACATCCAGAATCAGCAACTCCAAGTCCAAGCGATGGACTACAGTTCTCACACTGCTTTGTGACCTGGTGAGCCAGCTGTCCCCATGAACCTCAGAATCTCTGTTTGACCAAGGAGGCTATATGAGGAGGAAACAGGTTGTGAGGAGGAAGAAATAGGCGTTCTGAAGGGCACGGTAGGGCCTGGGGGACAAAGAGGGGCAGTGGAGTTTGAGATGGTCACAGAAGACTCCAAAGCTAAGGGCACAGGCTCCCCGCACAGTGAGCCATTGAGGACTCTGGAGGGGAATGAGGACATTTTACCACTGCCAGACTCAGCTCTCCCCACAGACACCACAACCCTAGACTCATCTGTCCCGTCCAGTGACTCAGGTTTTTGGCTGGCCTTCTACCCACACCCTAAAACTGTCCAGTGACCCAGAACAGGAAGGACTGTGGCACTGGTGTAGAGGAGGAGACCCACTCTGCTGAGGCCTTGACAGCCAAGGAATTATCTAGGTGCAGAATCCTTTGCACCCGGGAGCACCGAGGGAATGTGGGTTTTGGCAGTGGCGGGCTCTGCCCTCCTCTTTGCCTTGAGCACGACAGGTTACTACTTGTTTCTCACAAACAGCAGGGCATTACTACCATGGGTGGATGTATATTTTTATCCTTTTCGCTGGATGGCGGGTAGGCAGTTGTGGGATCCTGTGGGCTGAAAGAGGGGACAGAGGAAGTGAGAAGAGCCAACCAGGGCCTTGTGGGACCCAGGGTGGGAGCTGTGGCTACATGGGGCACAAGATACCACTGTCCAGTGCTCCGGAACAGGAAGCCAAAGAGCAGCTGTGATAAGGTCCAGGGAGACGGGAAAAGTGGAGTCAGTGCCACTGGGCGACTCCATCGCTGGGGTCAGCACCTACCACCAGTCACCTCTCAAACGTCCTCCTTCTGAATAGGGCAGCAGTGGGGACCAAGCCTTCAAATCATGAACATTTCAAATGACATTTGAGATCCAAATTTTAACAAGACCCTCTCAGAATAATGTTCCCTTTTAAACACATTTTGGTACAGGGCTTGCTTGAAATATGTGAGACCGTGGGTTCAATCACCAGCAACACACACACACACACACACACACAGAGAGAGACACACACAGACACTCACACATGTACATGCACACAGACACACACACATACCCCAAAATGAAAAATAGATTTACAAAAAACCCCAATTTAATCAAATAGTTATCAAAACATTAAAGAAATGTGAGATAGTACTGTATATTTCTTTATTGATAAGATCTAATACTACTGTAATTTCAAAACAGTGATGGATAGAGATCTAATATTGGCCAAAGCTATAATTTGATTTTATTTCTTTTGGGACGTAATCTCATATAGCCCAGGCTGTTATGATGTCAGAGGGAAGTTGTCCCAGATTGTGTGGGGGTGTTGGATGGATGCTTCAGAAGTTTTCTTGCCCCGCTGGAGGGGATATGCAAACCATGTCCATGCTGATACTCTGCCAGCTGGGGCCATTCAAGTGACTCCTGCTTCCAGTTCCCAGCTAGTCTACCCCGCAAACCCCCTGCCCCCCGAGATTTGTTTTTCTGATTTTGAGATAGAGTTGTGTGGCAGTTTGAAAGAAAATGGCCTCCAAAGGGAATGGCACTATTAGGAGGTGTGGCCTTGTTGGAGGAAATGTGTCACCGTGGGAGCGGGCTTTGAGGTCTCTTCTGCTCAAGCTTTACTCAGTGTGACAGTCAGTTGACTTCCTGTTGCCTGCAAGATGTAGCACTCTCAGCTCCAGCAGCATGAGAGTGCACACCGCCATGCTCCCCACCATGATGATAATGGATTGAACCTCTGAAACCCAAGCTGACATCCCAGTTAAATGTTTTCCTTATAAGAGTTGCTGTGGTCATGATGTCTCTTCACAGCAATAGGAAACCCTAACAAAGACAAGTTATGCTATGTAGCCCATGATGTTTTCAGACCTTCCACCTTCCTGCCTCAGCCTCCCTAGTGTTGGGATTATAGGCCACCATACCCAGTTTACTCCTTGAGATTTAAAGCAACAAGAGTCGTGAAATAAAACAATAAAAATTCCAGCTAAATTGTAATTATAGATTTGCAGTGCATGGTTATGTTAGTGTGTGTCCCTGAGATAGTCAAGACACATCACCTCATTTTTCTATTGCGTTGAAAAGGCTCACTGCAGTAATTAATCAACACAGACTGCAGAGCTCTGATGGCCCTGGGTCAGAGGCTGTTAGAGGCTGGCAGATCCCAGCTCCTTCCTCAGTTTTGCGGCAGGAATGGTGGTCTTAGCAGCATGCTGTTTCCCTTTGTGAATGTCTGGGGACGGATCTGCTTCTTAGCCTCATCAGGGTCTTGGCCAAATTCAGATCCTAGTGGCTGCAGGATTGAGGCTTTTGTTTCCTTACTGGCCCTCAGCTAGGGCTGCTCTCAGCGTCTGAGGCCAGCCACATTCCTCACCAAGTGGTTCTCCATCCTTAAGCCAATGCCTGCATGTAGAATCCTTGACCGGGAAGTTCTTCCAATCCACGACTAGAGAGACCTTTTTGCTTTTGAAGGGCTTCTGGGATTAAATTGCAGTCGGCTAGATCTTTCTTTTGACCCCAACATAAGATAATCGCAGAAGACATGGGGGCATCTTGAAGTCTACTAAATTTTTTCTGTGTTGCGTCTCCCAAATGAAGAATCCCACAGGATGGCGCCTGGAAGCTCTCCTGGGAGTCTGGGGCTTTGCCTCATGCTCAGGGACAACTCTTCTCTTCTCAGCCTTCATTTCCCTCTCAGAGAACTCACTTCTTTAAAACCCACATGGAGGAAACGAGTACCAATGTGCGCATAGCATGGACAAGACCCAGTCCAAAGATTAAGATCGAAACATAGGGATGCCAAAGGCTGAATAAGAAAAATGTGATAGCAGGCAAGATGCCTCAGCCGGTAAAAGTGCTTGCTGCCCCAGCCCAGCGACCCGAGTTCAATCCTCAGCACCCGAATAAAGGCGGAAGGAGAGAATCAGCCCCACAAAGTTATCCTCTGACTGCCACACGTGTGCTGTGGCGTGTGCCCTGCCCTCATCGTGTGTGCAGGTGCGCGTGATAATAGTCAATAAAAGTTAAATTTAAAACAGGAAAAAAAAAAGTCACAGTTACAGAAGAGGGGTGTTCCACATACCATGGGGAACAGCAAAGGAGACAGACAGACTGATGGAGTGGAGAGACGGAAGGACATTGAGAAAGCTCCCGGGCCGGGCAAGCTTGAACAGTCTGTCAAGGACTTGGATGGGCAAACATTAAGAGGTTTGGAGGGAGGCAATGGCACCACCCAGGCCTGGTAGGGAAAGGCTGAAGTTCACCGCGGGAGCAGCTCTTGCAGCTGTAGGGGATAGGGAGCCTGGTGTAAAGGAGGACAGGAAGAAAGGAAGAAGGGGAACACAGTCAGGGGCCTGCCTGGAGGCCTTGGCTGCTCTGTCTGTGGCGAGAGGGAGAGTGCCCAGGCTGTCCCCTCAGGGACAGAGTTGGTATGGAAATGATGCGGCACTTGTGGCACCCACAGGAAGTAAGGTCATGACGAACAATTAGTGAACAGGACTTTGCCCGTCACCCCTGGTCAGACGCTGGGGCACACTGGGATGTGTGGGGAGCAGCTTGGAGCCAGTGGGATCCAAGCAGAACAGAGAATGGACAGAAGGCATATCAGTAGCCGCCGATCACTCAGGGTCTCCAAGACCGTTTGCAGGACTGCTGGATGTCTTGAAGAGGCAAGCAACAACAGACGCCGCCTTTTGAGCAGAGTGTAGACGCGATGTGATTTAAGCACTAAATGGCTCACTGGGGCTTCTCTGAAAACTACAGCTCACCTCACTGTGGTGGTAGTTCCTGCAGAATGCCAGAAGCCCAGTGCCAGGTCTCTCAGGGATGTACTGCGTCCTAGGGGAATGAGGCAGGACAGTGGCGGAGCAGGTAAGACAGAAGAATCTGGATCCCAGTTTCCTGCCACCCTCCTTAGCCTAGAGAGTTACCTACAGTCTCAGTTACCTTGACACTGACGAGCCTGAGAAGGTTACGGTGAGGGCTGGCTCACTCCAGAGAGGCAGGCAGAGAGGGCGCAGTGAGAAATAGTGTTTGGTGTTATTATTTAAATAACAAATAATAACGGACCCCTTCTCACTAGGGTTATGAGTAATAAATGCTAATGGGGTTGGGGAAGCAGGAATGAGGAGGCGAGGGGTAGCTGGGAGGATGAGAGCATTTAGAGGCTGAGAGATGGCAGGGATAAGCACAGTGTGTTCCCTACAGAGAGACAGGAGGGTGAGGTCAGCACGCAATCTCAAAAGGAAGCCCCAGAAGCTGGAGTGCAGGGAGGGGGAGGCAGGGCATGGGCAGGTGCCGAATTCAGCTGGTGGGAAGGCCCCACTCTGAAAAGCATGAACATGAATTGTCTAATTGAAGGTGACAGGGAGAAGGAGAGGGACGAGATGGGGTGGGTGGGAGCGTGACAGCCCTACTTCCCGGCTCTGCTCTTTCCCATCTCTGATTGGGTAGGGAGAGGGTGGGCTGGGGTGGTCCCAGCAGGTGTCCAGGCCCTCAGAAGCCCAGGCCTGCAGGCAGGAGGAGTTAGGCTTGCTTTTCCTGAAACCCAATCTTTCGGGCAGCTGTCCCCCTCTGCCTGGTGGACCTCGGGACATTCCTTTCCAAGGCACCGTTCCCACCAGGCTCTAGCCAAGCTGGCTCTGAGGCTGGAGCTGGGTGGGTGTGTGGGGGTTCCGTTCACGTCATGGGAGCGCTCCAGAGAGGGACTGATAGGATCCAGCCTTCAGTGGGGCCAACTGCCTGCCCTCTTCCTACTTAGGGTCCAGCTGGGAGGGGAAAGCCCAGGCCCCCACATGGAGGTTTGTGTAGCCTCTTTGTCCTTTCAGCTAATGATTCCTAACTTGGACATCCTCAGGCTCTGAGTGTCTGTGGTGGTAACAATGACAATTGGGGAGGTACTTTCATATTTATTTTTCAAAGCCCGCAGGAATCATATAATTTTTGCAATGTACTTTCTCATTACTATAACAAAATACCCCACAAAGCAACTTAGCAAGGAAGGGCATGCTGTAGCTGACAGTTTGAGAGTATCGTTCCTCAGGGTGGGGAAGGCCTGGCACTAGTAGCTGGTCATGTGTCCACAGTCATAAGCAGGGACAGATGAATACTAGCTCTTCACTCACTTTCTCCTTTTTGTTCAGTCTGGGACCTCAGATGCACACACTCAGGGTAGGTCTTCCCACTTCAGCCAGTTTTTTTCCTGGAAACACCCAGGGATGTGTTTCCAAGGTGATGCGAAATGTAGCCAAGTTGATGATGAAGATCAACCATCATAAAGACTGGCTTCAATTCACCCTTCCACTTAAATGCCAGCCATCTAGGACATTTCTTGTGCAAGTCACATTCCCACTCAAAAAGATAGCTCACTCCAACAGGAGAGTGTAAGAAGGAACCAGTGATGTGCTGATGATAGGATTCACAGACAGAAGCAAGGGGCAGTGGGCACCATCCACAGCAGTGTCTGTTTGAAGGGATGGTGCAGGGACAGGGCAGAACCCTCCCATTTCTATAGCTGTAAAGAGGGACAGGCCCTGTGGTGTTTACTAGAAGGACACGGCCACAGCAGCTCCGGTGGCTGATCAGAGAGGGAGCAGACCCCTCCCATTAGCAAACCCCAAGCAGAAACAAGAGGGCAGAGAAACTCTATCATGCTGTCCTACAGTTCTGAGAATTGGCCTCACAGAGTGAGGATAGAGATACCTGAAGGGACAGAAGGGAGCATCTAGCATACTCCTAAGGCTATGTGGGATGCTCTTGGCATGCCTATCCACCCCTGGTTAACTGAATGGATGGCATTGTCATAGCACTGGAGGGTTTTAGGCTGGAAACTAATCATCTCCAAGTGGAAACAGCATTAATCTGCAATCAACAGCTCAGATAAACAGTCTCATAGGCCTGAGTAGTAACACACAAAGCAACAGAGTTCTTTAGTAATGTAATGACTTTGGTTTGTTTAGCAAACAACAATTCTTAACACAACTTGGGGAGCTGAGAGTGAGAACAACAGAAAGGAGTCTTGGGTGCTGGAAATCTCTGACGTACCCTGACAGCGGAGAAGAACGGGCCATTCCAAGGGTGTTTGGGTCTCTTGATTATCCGAGACCAGGCCAATGCATGACTGCCAGGCCACCAAGCACCCACTTACAACTGGGTGCCTGGTGTGTCTCCTCCCTGCTGCTCCTGCAAAGCTGGACTCAGCCAAGCATCCCCTCCAGCAGGGACTTGCCCCAGCAACACTCCACATCAGCATCTTCCTTGGCCACTAGACATCCTTCCATTCCTCTGCCCGATGATTCTGGTGTCTATCATGCTCCTGCTGAAAAGCCCCACAATGGCTTCTGATTTCACTTAGAACACAATCCAGGTTCCCCGTCGGCCTGTATCCCACTTTAGGCTCTGGCTCTGGCCAGGACTATTTCCTTCCCTTTTGCTCCAGTCCCCTAGCACCCCCGGCCTCAGCTTAGGTATACTTCATTCAGAGAAGCCTTCCTAGGGTCCCCTGTCACGTTCTCTTGATGGCTGATGTTTTTCCATCCTCTTGTTCATTGTGATTGGGAAAAACAAACAAACAAACCATCAAAACCTCCAAAACCACGGCACCATTAACTAGGGCCTGTGTCTAACCTGGACTGCTTTTCAGAATAATACAGGATGCTTTGAGCAGAGCTGTCTCAGAGAGCTTGGCTCCATTTCTTGAAGCTTTAGGAATTCAGGGAAAGCAGGAAAGGGTGTGTAGGGAGAAGTCTCTTTGAACCAGGTATTTGGGGAGATGGGAGGGAAGAGAGTTGGGAAGAGCCACACATCCCCAAGCTGTCTGGTTTGCACTGCCCTGCTGTGGCTTTTGAGGTAGTGATGGGCTGTGGAGTAGAGAGCTCCAAGTGGTGTGCCTCCTCAATCCCACAAATCCTCTTTGGTCATGTAGCCATGACAACTGAGGAACCTATGGCAGAGTACCTTCTAAAGAAGTCTTCATGGTTACAATAGTTTGGAAGAGGAAGAAACTGAAATCCAGAGAAGTACATCAAGTCAGCCAAGGTCACCTAGCAGAGCCCACAGTCTAACCAGGCAGGTCAGAAGATGTCCCTCCAAGGCCAAAAGGGCAGTGCCTTAAATGGGGTGGGGAGGTACCGAGGACAGAAAGCATCTTCTCCATGATAATACTAAAGCTGTCCTTCTTCTGGCACTGATCTCAGGTTTGAGATGCCATCTATATGTAAGCTATATGTAGTTCTGAGCCAGTCGGGCAGCTGGGTCCACTTCAGAGCAGCTGCAAAGCCTTGGAGATGGCCTGAAATTGGACCAGCCTTGGAGTCAGGGTCTGGGTACCACTCCTGGCTTCTGGCTCTGGATGAAGCAGCAGACCTGCAGTTTATGCATTTTTCTTCCTCTATCAGGGTCCAACTTGGACTGTCAGGAAAAGCCAGCACAGGTAAGGGTAGGGTGAAGTAGCGGGGGTAAGGTAGGTAAGCCAGTGTCTCTGTCCTGGTGATGTGGGGGAGGAGGGGTCATTCCTGCCGGGCTGACCTCAGCTGGGTAATGTGATCAGCCTGTCATGGTTCTAAGCCCTGATTTGGGAAGAACAAAGAGGCCAGGGCCCTCTGCCTCCTCTAGCGCAGGAATGCAGCTGGGGGCCAGGCCGTGACCAATTGGGAATGCAGGTTGGGAGCGCAGCGAATGTGGTTTGTTGAGCAAGGCTTTCATGCATTGATGGGAGTCCGGTTCACAAAGCTGGGCTGACATGCCCCCGCACTTCCAACTTTGATATCCCAGCCCCTCCTTGGGGGAGCCGCACATCCCCAAGCTGTCTGGTCTGCACTGCCCTGCTGTGGCCCTTGAGGTAGTGATGGGGTGTGGAGTAGAGAGCTCCAAGTGGTGCCCCTCCTCAATCCCACAAACACTCTTAGGAGCCAGCATCCCCTGCCTGTCTATCTCTACCCTGGGAAGCCTTAGAACGAGGCAGCAGGGGAAGAAGCGGGCTCATGCTGGGCCTCCTCTCTGTTCTCAGGGCTGGGGGTATAGATGGATAGACAGGCAGATGCACCATAGGAGAGGCTGCCAGGCGGCAGACAGCCACTGCTCAGGATAGGTCAAAGAAACCTCCTGAGGCCACCACCTCCAGGGAGATGAATAATGGTGGAGCTGGTGGGCCCAGACTCCAGGCATGGGCATCTGAATCTTGCTGCATTCCAAGCTCCTGGCTCTTCTGCCCTGAGCCCCACATCTCTTCCCCTTAGTGTGGAGTCATTAGGGCTTGCCCTGTCGGCCTTCCCAATTACCCTATTGCTGCCTTGCCCTGCCTACTCCCCATCCTTTGCTCTGCTCGCTGCGTGCCTTCTCTTCCCAGGTATAACTAGCGATTGGTCTTTACAGGCTGCAAAGCACTATCGGTTCATTGGGGCCTCACAAGTGCCCTACGAAGTGGGGGCGCCTCCCCTCCTTGTATGCAGAAAGGAAGACGGCAGGTAGCACATGGAAGCTCTGGAGGATGCTGTGCCTTTGGGTGGAGCAGAACTGGGGAGATGCCGGTGGTTAAGGAGGTGAAAGAAGTTCACAAGAAGGGCAGGAGTGGAAGGTTGGAAGATACTCTCTGTCCATATTCCCAGCCCTGGTTTCCAACATGGGTCTTGGAGATGTGGAGGTACCTAAGGAACCTTTGTGGACCACTTGAGTGTATCCACTGTTCTACTCTGTACCCTTTCCTTTAAGAAAGTTTGCTGTCGCCAAAGCACTTGACAGCCACAAGAAAATATAGATGCTACCTCCAGGTGGGTGACACTTCTCAAAGAGCCTAAGCTATTATTTCAGTAGAGCTATACGCTATCACATGCCACAGGTGCGATTTCAGAGAGCTCTACAGTGTAGAAGAGCCACATATAAGAGTGAGGATGGAGGGAAGGCCTTCCCTCACCGAGACCCCTGGTCTTCTGAGAGTTCAGGGCCGTTGGCAGGATTCAGAGAGGAGAGCTAAATAGTAGAAAGGATGGGCTCATCCCATGATCTCTCCTACGGTCAAAGACCACTAGAGCAGAGAGACCTTAACAATAGGTTAACTTCTGGTTAAAAAACGGACTCTGCCCAGTTGCGGTGGTCCATGCCTATAATCCCAGCCCTCGGGAGGAAGATCATGAGTTATAAGCCAGCCTGAGCTATATAGTGAATTCCAGGCCTGCCTGGGCTACATGAAACAAAACAAACAAACCATTTCCACCTGGATATGGCTTAGTGGCAGAGCATTTGTTTAGCACAAATGGAGCCTTGAGTCAGATCATATCCTAAATAGACTAATGTGAATTAATTAGTTTAATAAAGATATTGTCCCATCCTCAGCTGTGTTCTCTGTTGGCTTTATGCTCTTGCCCTTTGGCAGCTCCTGGATTTTTGTTATCCCAGATGTCTAAAAAGAAAGAAAAAAGAAAGCTGGATGCATGGTGGCTCACATCTGTAATTCCAGCACTCCGGAGGCAAAGGCAGGAAGATTTCATGAGTTCAAGACCAGCTTAGATTACATAGTGCATTATAGGCTAGCCTGGGCTACAGTGAGAGCCTCTTCCTCAAAAGAAAAGAAAAGGAAAGGAAGGGAAGGGAAGGGAAGGGAAAGGAGAGGAGGGGATGGAGGGGAGGGGAAGAGAGGAGAGGAAAGGAGGGGAGAGGAAGGGGAGGAGAGGAGAGGGAGAAGAGGAGAGGAGAGGGGAGGAAAGGGGACTGCTTGTACTGAATTTGGAGCAAATGTTCCTGGGAAGGATTCTGTCTGCGTTGGCTCACTCCAGGACCAGTCATGGTGATCCTGGAAACAGGATGACCCAGTGAATATCTGGACTGCAGGTTAAGGAATTCAAAAGGAGGAACGTTTTCCTGAGACATTGCCCCCAAGAGTATCATGAGCTGGATAATCATCCCGAATTGAGTCCATATAGAGCAAGTTCACCACAGCGGGGCTGGGGCCTGGTTGGCCTTCTATTGTCATGATGAACACAGTGACCAAAAGCAGCTTGGGGAGGAAACATTTTGTTTTATCTTATAACTGCCAACCATGGTCCATCACTGAGGGAAGTCAAGGTAGAATCACGGGGGAATTAACTGAGAGACCAGAGAGGGCTGCTGCTTCCTGCTTGTTCCCTCTGGCTTGCTCACCCTGCTTTCATATACAGCCCAGGACCTACTACCTGGGAGTAACACTGCCCCTCCTCCAGCTCCCCACTGAGGGCTCGGCCCTTCCACATCAATCATTATTCAGGAAGGTGCCCCACAGACTTGCCTACTGGCCAATCTGATGGAGGCAATTCCTCAATGGAGGACCCCTCTCCCCAGTAACTCTCATTTTTATCAAAACCTGACCAGCAGTGTGTAGTAATGAACTCTCAGACAAAACCCACATGTGTATCAATAGGGAGATAGCTGAAAACATGATATCTTTTAAGGAGTGCTGTGCAGCTTTTGAAAAGTCTATATATACCTCTAGATGGAAAAATCTTCATAAGTGTATTAAGTTTAAAAAACGTATTTCTGAATAGTCTATGCAGAATAACTTATAGATACATGAACTTAAAATTCATTTTTATAAGTATAAAAGGTTTTATAGTCTTAATAATTTTTAAAACTTTTAAAAACCAAAAGTATGTTTTTGTTTGTTTGTTTTTCATTTTGTTTGTTTTGTTTTGAGATAAGGTCTCATTATGTAGCCAGGGTGGCCTTGTACCCACAATTCTCCTGTCTTGGCCTTCCAAATGTTGGGAGGGTAGATGTATACCACCATGCCCAGTCATATGTCACTTTTTTATTTAAAAAATGAGTGTAAATAGAAAGGAAAGTTCAAAGTGTGTACTTTGGGTAAGGAACATGCAGTAAGAAGAAGCTGAATTACCCACGTAAAATCGCACACAGAGAAGGAACCTTCAGAACCCTGGGAAGTGGACCTTCTAGGTGCTAAGCCTGGGGTGGGGTGGGGAGGCCACAGAGGAATACAGGCCAGGGGTGGCAGGGGCGTGTGTGTGTGAGGAAGAAGCAACATTTGGAGTTGGGGAACAAATTCGGTGCTGGTTTTCTATGTTTTGCTGATGCCATGGGCACCTCCCAATACTCCTACCCTGCAAACGTGTGCTGGCTTGGGAACACGGATATCTGAGGGTCAGGAATAGGTTAATCCGGACCCTTGGCAGGAGGGGGCGAGGACTTGGTCTCTTGAAACATGAAAGGGACTCAGTGACTCCAGGAGGTAATGAGAAGTGAAGAGGCTCAGGTCAGAACCAATTAGAATCTCTGTCTGAAATACAAGCCAGTCTCTAACCCAGTGCCCCTTCCCCTGATGCTGGTCCTGGAGTCCCAGAGGAAAGAAAAGAGAACAGGCCAACTCCTAGCATTGTTGCCTTGTAGAGGCCACAACCATTTTCTCTGGGGGTGGGGAAAGGCCCCATGTAGGAATGCTGGTGGCTTAGCCTGGCTCCTTCTTGCCCTTTGGTTCTGCTGACGCTGACCCTTCACCAGCCAGGATGATCCATGCCAACTCCTCCTCTCTCTGCAGCTTTTTTTTTTTTTTTTTTTTTTTTTTTTGGTTTTTCGAGACAGGGTTTCTCTGTGTAGCTTTGCGCCTTTCCTGGGACTCACTTGGTAGCCCAGGCTGGCCTCGAACTCACAGAGATCCGCCTGGCTCTGCCTCCCGAGTGCTGGGATTAAAGGCGTGTGCCACCACTGCCCGGCTGTCTCTACAGCTTCTTGCCAGGCACTGTGAGACTAGACAGAGGGAGATGGTGGCTTTGATAGGCCAGATGCATGGGGAATTATGGATGGAAGTACCCAGCAACGACCAGATGCTCAGACCCCTCTCCCCATGTAGCAACACTTCAGGCATTTCTGTCATCTAGCTAGTCCAATGTGACTCTGATTCCATCACCACCTTTGCAATTAGACTTTTCCTGGGTCCTGCTGGGCCTCCTTATCATGAGCCTCCCTCCTGAGCCCTTACAGGAATTCTGTCTCTTTTTGTTCTGATCTCAACTGCTCTGAAACCAGATGTGAGGGAAATTCCAGTTCCCACATTTTTCTGGCAGTGACCTTATGGCACTTGCAGCAGGTGTCTTAAGACATCATCCTGGGCTTCAGTTTCCCACCGTGTAAGAGCGTGATTAGAGAGATGAGTAACCCAAGTAACATCTGTATGGTGCAGCCTGCAGAGAGCCAAACATCAGGCCTTACCTCTCCTGCCCCTCTGGGCCTCATTCCTCAGTTAATGAAGGGAAGGAACCTGCTGAAGGATGAGGCGGTGGCTGTGAAGATGGCTGGAGGGCTGAAATCAGGGGGGTTTACTGTGAGAGAAATCAGGCAGCTGGCTCACAACACTCCCAGAGGCAGGCTACCCCAGGAGGGGAAGCGTGAAGTGGGGTCCAGCTCCACAGTTGCCAGATGGAAGGGTACAAGTCACTGAGACGGGAACACAGGCAAGTCACTGGAGGGGCGAACAAGGTGAGTACATGTTGGACAGGGTCATAGCTGATGCAACAGGTCTTGAGCTCAGCACTCGGTTTGTCTCAGGTTCACATATGAAGTGAAGGCTTTGAGGCTTTAAGCTATGGTGGAAACAGGATTGGGGAAGAGAGGAAGTGGGGGGGGAGCTCTCCCACATATCTATAACGAGACCTGCAGCAAGAACTCCCACTTGATTTTTCTCTTCCAAAAGGTAGTATGAGGCATGTGCTCCAGCACTGTGGTTTGGGGAATCACACCTTGAGGGGGAATCACACCTTGAGGGGGAATCACACCTTGAGGGGGAATCACACCTTGAAGGGGAAATCACACCTTGAAGGGGAAATCACACCTTGAGGGGGAATCACACCTTGAGGGGGAATCACACCTTGAGGGGGAATCACACCTTGAGGGGGAATCACACCTTGAGGGACTCTTCCTGCAACTTAGTCAAGTCTTAGACTCCAGGTACTAAAGTGTTTGAAAACCCCACCGGAAGCCAGGAAGAACAAGGTGAAGCGATGAGGAGAGAAGCCCACAGAAGAAAAGGCATCTAATGAGAATGAAAACAGAACAGTCAATGGATTGGTGACAGAAGGGGCCGCAATGACAGTTGACAAGATGGTTGAGGGAAATGAGGCCAGGTCGGGTCAAAAGCAAATACTCCGTACCAAGTCACCAGTTCCAAGTCTCGATTGTCAACATGTGACTTAGCATCTGTTAGCTGATTCCCGTGCCTCAGTCTCCTTATTTGCAAAGGGTGGCAACATTTCTGTTCTTGGCCACACTGGGCTGGCACTCAAGATCAGTGCCTTGCTCGGCCATCATCAGAGAAGCTTCTTCCTCTTGCAGCAGGTGGGAACTAACACAGAGACCCACCACCACTGGACAATGTTCAGGGAGTAAGAAGCTTTGGAACACTCAGTCCTAAATGAGATGTCGTCATCAAATCCCTCCTCTCATGGCTCAGGGATCTATGTGGCAGAGGAAGCGGAAAGATGGTAAGAGCCAGAGGTGGTGGCTGACTCCAAGGAAACAGTCTTCCAGACACGACAAGACTGACTGACACACGCGCGCGCGCGCGCACACACACACACACACACACACACACACACACACACACACACACACGGATTCACAGAGACTGTGGCAGCACCCACGAGGTCTGCACAGGTTCAAGCCAGACAGGGTTCCAGCACAGACAGGGTGAGTGGACACTCTCCCCAAGACATGCAGATGACTCTTGTGAGGAGGGTCCTTCTGCTTTCTTGACCCTAGCCCCCCACCCACACCCTTTTTTTGTTGTCTGGATGTTCACCATCTGAGATAGTGAGAACTTCATACTGGGAACTCAAATGCGTCTGATTACATGGGCTCCACAAGATCCTGAAAAGCAAGAGACACAGCTCAGTGGTTGCCTCTTCTAGGGGTAGATGCACAGCTAGCTAATAGAAGCAAAGTCAAAATTAGAACTTGGCTGGGAGTGTGGTCTGTTCCAGGCTCTCCCACAGACAAGAACGTTTTCTGTTGGTGTTTAACATTAGAGTGTCTGTGTAGCATGGGCAAGGTCCTGGGTTTGATCCTTAGCACTGAAAACAAAAACAAACAAACAAACAAACAAACAAACAAACAAAAAAAACCTGGCCCAGTATCATTACTATTAAGCACACCCCTCCAGGCTTCCCTGGGACAGGAGAAGGTTCCAAATGGGCTACCAAACTTTCCCAGTAAACTATCCTCCTGGCATAAGGTTAGTGCCTATGTACTTAAAATAGTGTCCATTGGATCATAAAAGCTTCAAAGTTGTTTATCAGCAATATATTATTGTGTGGGTCTGCTTCTGGGGAGGCAATATGGAGTTCAAGTTCAAGCACCGGCTGGAACTTCTCGTTAAAGATCGAAAAGTGCACATGCCCTTTAACTTCCTGGAACCCCATTAAAACAACAAAAGAAGGAAATACAACAGAGACAGCAGTCACCAAAGTCTGGAAGCTAGAAAGCTCACTTAATAAGAACCACATTAACAAGTGGAAACTGACCTAGCAGGCCTGAGACAGTTAAGTCCAGAATTTAGGATTCTGTCTCCGAAGCCTCAAAGACTCAAGAAATAGTGAAATAGATACTTTTAGGAAGAGAAGAGGAAATTAGCACCCAAACCAAGATTGATTGACTGTTTTCTCAAAATGCAAGTGGCCCTTGGGTCCTTTCACTCCTCCATGCTTTTGTTCCTAGCAAACCTAGACACACATACACACACACACACACACACACACACACACACACACACACACACACACACACCGTTCTCTAGCGGTGGTCAGACAGGCCATTTTAGACCATGGGCTGGAAAGCACAAACAGAGGTATGGGGCTTAGAGAAAATGCGGAACTTAATGCAAGTTTCCACAGCAAATGCTGAGACTCTGGATCTTCTACCTCTGAACAATCAGAGCTGCATTTGTCTTCCACAAGCCGGAGGCTAGACAAGCTTTTGATAAAGATTAGATTGGATAAAATGGCTGTATCAAATGACCTCAAGAGTTTCTTGAGGAAATGGCCCTGATAGGCCACAGTTCAGTGACACTAATAACTGACAAGACCCACCCCAGTCAGCACGCACCATGGTAGTTTGGTATTCTGTTTATAAGCACTCAGTCAAGTAGCAATAGACATTTGAAAACACTGATAACATGAAAACAAGGTCCACTCAGAAGGTAAAAACATCTTGGAGAAAGCAGAGACTAGGCATGAAGAAGAAAGCTTATATATGTGCTGGCTACTTTTTTGTCAACCTAACACATGCTGGAGTCATCTGGGAAGAGGGAACATCAATTGAGAAAATGTCTCCACCAGGTTGGCCTATAGGCAAGTATGTAGGGGGCATTTTCTTTATTAATGATCAGTGTGGGAGGGCTCAGCCCACTGTGGGCGGTGCTAACCCTGGCAGGTGGTCCTGGGTTGCTTGAAAAAGTAAACTGTAAGAGCCACGGAGAGCAAGTCAATGATCAGCATTGCTTCACAGTCTGTTTCGGTTCCCGCCTTAGCTTCCACTGATGACGGACTGTAAGCTGTAAAATGGAATAAACCCTTCCTCTCTAAGCTAATTGTGCTCATGTTTTTTACCACATCAATGAAAAGTAAACAAACACAATATACTTACAAAAATATGATATTATTGGGCCAGTGAGAAGGATTGGCAGGTAGAGTATGCCTGATGACCAGAACTGGATCCTAAAAAGCCATGTTAAAAAGAGAGAATTGACTTCTGAAAATCACCCTTTGACTTCTACACGTGTGCACCTGGCACACACACACACACAACACACACACACACACACACACACACACACACACACACCACAACAATAAGAAAGTTAAATTTTAAGAAGATGCGATATTGCATCTAAAAGTCAAGAATGGAATGCTATTAAAAAGGAATTCTCAGGGGAAAAAAGAACAGCTTTCCTAAATTAAATATGATAGGAGAAAAAAGGATTAAATCAGTAGAAATGAAAACCAAGGTGAAGAAAATTACTCAGGGTAAAGGGTAAAGGGAAGAGAGCAAGCATGGTATCAGGAGGCAGGAGCAGGAGGATGCAGAGTTTGAGGCCAGCTATATATACTGTAAATGTGTGTGTGTGTGTGTGTGTGTGTGTGTGTGTGTGTGTGTGTGTTTGAGAGAGAGAGAGAGAGGGAGGGAGAGAGGAGAGAGAATTAAACTTGTTCATGAAAGCATTCAAATTATGGATTATAGGAATTCAAAAAAAGCATAGAGAAGATAGATATTAAAAATAAATCAATGCATAATCCAAGGAAATCCCCCCAGTCTTAAACAAATGAGTTTCTAGGCTAAAAAGGCTCACTGAATGCCCAGAATAATTAATGAAGAAAAAAAATCCTGTAAAACAAAGGTTTATTCCTATGACATTTTAGTATTAGTAACGAAGAGAACAGACTAAAGATTCCAGAGCAAATAAGCAGGTTTCATGCAAAAGAAGGAGACGAGCAGAAGCCCTTCCAACAACACTGAAGTCAGAATGGCCAGTGACTTCCAACTCAGAATCCCCTCCTCACCCAAACTCTCAATTCAGTGGGCACTTAGAATGGCGATGTCTTCAGAGATGAGCGGTCTCAAATTTTGTCTTGCTGGGACTCTGCCTCAGGAAGCTACTGTGATGATATCATCTATTCAACCAAAGAAAAATAGAAGGCATAGTCCGTGGGAAAGAAGAGCCCACATCAGAGGACAGGCATGGTTCCTGGAAAAGAAGACTCTGGTCAGATGGCAGGAGAGCTCTCAAGCCAGGAGCCATGCAGCAGGTCTCAGGAACATCAACCCAAACTGGCCCAGCCATAAGATCCAGAACTGTCTCCTCAAGAAAAGGAAATGGCCAGAATACTGAAGGCATCACAGCATTTCAGAGACCTGAGAGCACATCACACACTCAATCTAGGGAGAGTTTGGGAATATATTAGTGTCAAGTATATAGAAAGCTAAGCAAATAAACAAAATCAAAATGATTTTCAAACCTAGGAAGAAAATTTAGCAAGAAAAGAAAAATAATCACTATATAATCGTGAAGTACTTGGCTGTTAAGTATGTTTATGTATTCTTGTTAAGGTAAATATTGAATGTTGATCTAATGAGAATTATGATCTAATTATACTGGGGAAACTTCAGGCTGAGCAAGGACAGGAGATGTGTGTGGTGAGGTCCCCAGTTTTGGTGAGGCAGTAATAAATCCTCCTTTTCTACCTGGGAGACAAAGAAAAGCCTAAAATAAGAAAATCTAAGAAATTGGAAACATTGGAAAATTAAGAAACAGAAGCATTTGGGCATTATGATACACTGTAATCCCAGAACTCAAGAGCTGAGACAAAAGGGTTAGGAGTTCAAGGCCAGCCTGTGCTTCATAGTGAGACCCTGTTAAAAAAGGTGGGAAGAGGGAAGGAAGGGAGGGAGGGGGGAGGGAGGGAGGGAAGAAGGGAGGGAGAAGGAAAGGAATTCATTAGAAGGAGTTGAGTAGGTCATCCTGAGGAATCGAGGAGTAGGTATTGAGGTGGGAGTTGGAAGGATTATTGTCTTCCTTATCAATATTTGCAGAATTCTTGGTGTCCTTAAACTACATTAATGAGAGTTTCTGATTTAAAAAAAAGTCACAAAGGCCAAGAGTACAATGGCTTGGATCAGTGTCCCCAAAGGGCCCATGTGTTAAAAGCTCCATGGCTGTGTTGGGAGGTGGTGCAGCCTGTCGGAGGTGGGACCAAGGTGGAAGTCTTCTGATCATATGGGGATGTGCTTCTGAAGGGGATACCAGGACCCTGCCCTTTCCTCTCTCTCGTTCTGACCATTGGATGAGCAGGCTTCCTCTGTCGTGAGTTCCCATCGTATGTCATGTTTTTATGGGTATGGAAGCAAAGGGCACACTGAACGTGGACTGAAGAACGTTGGTCTGATTGGATGTTTCACGAAACAAATGAGTTTAATATACGCACACAACTTATTTACCGTATGTTCTAGTTTTCTTTTCTGTTGCTGTGATAAACATCATCACCAAAATCGACTTGAAAAGGCAAGGCCTTATTTCTGCGTACAGGTTACAGTTTACTATAAAAGGAAGCCGAGGCAGGAGCTTGAAGCAGAAATCGAAGCAGAGACCATAGGGAGACACTGCTTACTGGCTTGCTCAACTTCTTTTCTCCCTCCTTCCTCCCTTCCCTCTTCCCACCTCTTTTAACAGGGTCTCACTATGAAGCACAGGCTGGCCTTGAACTCCTAACCCTTCTGCCTCAGCTCCCGAGTTCTGGGATTACAGTACATCATAATGCCCAAATGTTGCATAGTGGGCTTCTGTTTCTTAATTTTCCAATGTTTCCAATTTCTTATCTTCACCCACAAGTGTTGGGGTTACAGGCACCCACTGCCACACCCAGCTTTTGTGTGGGTGCTCTGGATCCAAACTCGGGTCCACGTGCTTCTGCAGTGGTGCTCTCCCCCTGAGCCAACTCCTAACTTTTTGTGGTGTGTTACTACTGAGAAGAACAAATGTGGATTTGGAAAAGGGAAACTTTTTTTTTTAAGACAGGTTCTCATTGTGTGGCTCTGACTGGCCTTGAACTCACAGAGATCTGCCTGCCTCTGTCTCCCTGTGTTGGGATTAAAGACGCGTCATCAGGTCACGCCAAGATAGATTTTTATTCTAAAGACTGTTGTAAGGTTGTCCAAGTGACAGGGAGACCGCTCCTGACCCTCACAGCCGCAAGTGGCTTACACTTTGGGCAAAAGGGCTTTTCCTTTATGGAGGAGCAAGGAGCGCTAAAAGGAGCAGGTGTGAGGAACTGGGGTGGATGATGTGGCTGTATATAAAAGGGTTAACTTGGGCTAGCCTATGCTCTGGCATGCTATGATCTGGCTTGGACAGAGGGTTGGCAACACTCTGGAGACCTAAGAAAAAGGAGAATCTTAACTGAAATTTGTTTGAGAAAATAGGCTGTTCTAGCTGGGTGGTGGTGGCACACGCCTTCAACCCAGCACTCAAGAGGCAGAGGCAGGCGGATCTCTATGAGTTCAAGGCCAGCCTGGTCTACAAAGTGAGTTCCAGGACAGCCAGAGATGCTACACAGAGAAACCCTGTCTCAAAAAAACCAAAAATAAAAGAAAAAAAAAAGAAAGAAAGAAAATATCCTGTTCTGACTGATCACTGGGGACAAGAAGTTGAACTACTCATAAGACGGGCTAATGTAAGAGGTGTTTGGAGGGTCTGTGCCTTCCTTGGCACAGGTGAACAAGGGCACACAGTGTGCTGGCTGGTCTTACATGAACTTGACACAAGCTAGAGTCATCTGAAAGGAGAAAATGCCTCCATAAGGTCTGGCCATAGGACATTTTCTTAATTAGTGATTGGTGAGGGAGAGCTCAGCCCATTGTGGGTGTTGCCACCCTGGGCTAGTGGTCCTGGGTTCTATGAGAAAGCAAACTGAGCAAGCCATGGGAAGCAAGCCAGTAAGCAGCATCCTCTGAGGCCTCTGCTTCAGCCTGCCTCCAGGTTCCCACCCTGTTTGAGTTCCTGCCCTGACTTCCTTCAATGATGAACAATGATGTGGAAGTATAAGCCAAACAAATTCTGTCTTCCCCAAGTTGCTTTGGTCATGGTGTTTCATCACAGCATTAGTCACCCTAACTAGGGTACACAGGAATCTTTTCTAAATTATATGATGATTTAGATAGGAAAGGATGATACTGTGTAGTAACTTGCTTTGGTTTAATTTTCAACAAAAAATCCAACCAACACTTCCCTTTATGTATTTACTATGATACATATGGCCCCTATTTTAAGTGGATTCGCTTTCAGTAATGCTGTTCATGGATCAGTTACCCTCAGATAAGAGGAACCTCCTGGGTAGCTTAAAGTTCAGACTTACGGGTAACAAACCCACCATTAGTGTGACATTACTTCATAGTTTCATACCTTATCTTAAGATTGAGTGATAAACCTACCTTTGAGCGATTACTTTCAATTTCCCTTGAAGGTCTTTACTAAAAGGATCCCCTTAGAAATAGCCATTTCTGTCCAATGGCTTTATTGTACACCCCCTCCGGCACGTTGAAGGTGTCCCTGGAGATAATGAACTCCATTTGCAAAGGCAGGCCATAAAAGAGTGATGTGATTTATTTAGGTCTTGACAATGTCCAGAGGGAAAGGCTGCCAGTCAACTGCCACACACAGCCACAGAAAAAATCTAAAAAATTCTCTCTGGAGTACCTAGCTCAGAGCTGTGCTCTGATGACTCTAGGAGAAAATTAATTCTAAATGTCCTTTTAATTGCTAAATTGATTAATAACCTTAAGTCTTTCTGAGCATGATTACATATCAGGGCCCAACTTCCCCTGAGTGTACTCCTGGGCCACGTCAATCAAAAGGAATTGCATCTCCATTCAAAGGCCTCCTCACTCAGTGATGAGAAAAAGCATGTCCTTTGCTAGACTCTATGAATCAAAACCAGCCATCTTTCCTTTGTTCATGCAATAGCTCTAGTCCACATGAACCTGCAAGGTTATTACCCTCTTTTTACACATGAAAGAAAGGATAAATGATTTTGCCAAGGCCACACAACCATAAGAGTACCACATGGTTTATATGTTGAGAGTACCATAAGGTTCACATCCTTCTCCTAGAGTTAAGCTACCTCAGACTTTTTGCATGAATTAGGTTTATAATTTGAGTTACTTAGCTTGTCACCAAATTCCCATGATCTTAGCCAGCTGTGGAGAACTAGACACTAGGTAGTTCAAGATCTAGCTCTCAAGTGAGTATCAGGTCTCAGACATTCTCTTCTAGTTAAAGGAAGATCAGACACTTTTCATAATGCCAAACACAAACTCCCCTTTTGCTGAAGAAGATCTTGAGTTTTTGGACCTTCTCATTCTCTACTTATTGAGTCTGGGATTACAGGTGTGTGTCAACATGCCCTGCTTAGGCAGTGCTGGGATTCCGGCCGACAGCTTTGTGAATGTTGGGGTGTTGCATAAGCACTCTGCCAACTGAGCTATGCACTGTAGCAAGCTTTGTTGTCAGCTGCCAGCACCCCAATAATGACAGGGCGACTTCCTAACAACCACGAAAGCTTGGCCTGGTGTGGTGGTAATCTAATTGTACTGAAATATTATTTTGATTGTATGTAATAAATAAAGTTGTCTGGGGGTCAGAGCTATTAGAGCCATAGCAAGAGTGTGGCGGTGGTGGCACACGCCTTTAATCCCATAGATATCTGTGTGTTCAGGGTCAGAGCTATTAGAGCCATAGCAAGAGTGTGGCGGTGGTGGCACACGCCTTTAATCCCATAAGATCTCTGTGTGTTCAGGGATACAGTCAGCATTGGAGACATATGCCTTTAAGACCTAGGGGGCTGTACATTCAGACAGTGACGAGGCAGTCATGTGTTTGGGTTTACAACCAATGAGAAGGCAGAACGACATACTATAAAAAAACGAACCGACAGGAAGTAGGTCTCTTTTCGTGAAGCTGGGACAGCAGAAGGAAGGGTGAGATTTAGCTCTGAGCTCTGACCTCTCGGCTTTCTCTTTTACATTGTTTCTGTGTTTCTTATTTAATAAGACGGTTGGTTACATCTACAGCCTGGGCCTGAGCTTAGGCTTGTCCCACTAGCTCTTATAACTTAAGTTAACCCACTTATATGAATCTACGTTTTGACTCATAGCTTTTTACCTTTCTTTCATTCTCTATATTTGACTCCTTCCATATCTCATTGGTGTCCAATACAGGCCTAGATTCATCTCCTACTTCCTTCCTCAACCTTACATACTTTATACCTCTTTTTTTGAGTTTCTTTTTTGTATTTGTTAACAACGAAAATTGTAACTATAACTATCTCATCTTCAACTCCATCAGAGACCCAAGAAGGATATAATATTACCTGAGTAAACAATAAGTGCAGAGCAAACAACTTCCAAAACTATTGAAATGACAGAATAGCTGGCTGCCTAGACAGTCACCAAAGGTTCCTCTGTAACATTGTGGCATCCATCTTTGGCCTACAGGCCTAGAATATCTGACAGATTTTTCTGTGAAGCAAAAAATTTGAACTGTCCTACCTTGTCTTGGCAATGTTTGGCAGTCACCTTCATGTCCTGCCTATTCAATCTGGACAGCAACTGTCAGCAGTTGAGGCAAGGGCAGTTTCTTGACCAGTGGCTAATTTTGCCACAACAAAAGCAAACTCCATATGGAGGTTCTTTGATGGTCATCATCCTATTTTGAAGTAAATTGGTGCTGCCAGGAGCAGACATGTCTCACGGTCATATTTTATAGGTCTCTGAAGTGTTTGAAGACCACCTATCTATGTAAAATATCTCTCTGTTTTACCTTGAAAACATACCTAACTACAAGTTTGATTATTATAGATGACTAACTACTAACCTGTTTTTCTTAATTATATACTACATTTTTAAATGACCTGCATAGATACAATACCTTAAACAAGAATAGAAACATATATAGTATAACTAAAATAACCTTACATTCGACATTTGTGTCAATATACAAAATCCATACCAATATAAACTATTTGAGATTAGGTTTTTTTTAGTTTAAAGCAGATTCAATAATCTACCCATCATTCTATCTTTTCTGTATCCTCCCCCTCCCATTTTTTTTGAGAAAGAGATTTCTGAATCCAACCTCCCTTGCTTAGTTTCCTCCCTTACCATGACCAGTAACAATTTGCAACCAACCACCCTCATTGGTGGCAAACATTCATAATCTACCAAATGACCAAAAACCACTTGCCCCACCTCTTGGGAATGTGGGTGTTGTGTTCTCTAGACTGCTTTTTGTTGTCTGAGTGTGGTGATATTGTGTTCCCCAAAATATTGTGCACCCTAATAAACTTACCTGGGGTCAGAGAACAGAACAGCCACTAGATATAGAGGCCAGAAAATGGTGTCACACACACCTTTAATCCTAGCATTCCAAAGGCAGAGATCTGTTTGGATTTCTGTGAGTTCAAAGTCACACTGGAAACAGCCAGGCATAGTAACATACACCTTTAATCCCAGGAAGTGATGGCAGGAAGCAGAAAGGTATATAAGGCATGAGGACCAGGAACTAGAGCTGGTTAAGCTTTAGGCTTTTGAGCAACAGTTCAGCTGAGATTCATTCTGGAGGCTTCCAGTCTGAGGAAACAGGATCAGCTGAGGAATTGGCAAGGTGAGGTAGCTGTGGCTTGTTCTGCTTCTCTGATCTTCCAGCGTTCACTTGAGTAACTGGCACTGGGTTTGTTTTTATTAGCAAGACCTTTTAAGATTCATGCTACATCTGGGGGCAATGACATCTTAAGGGGACCCTGCGAAAATTGGGATAATAGTCAAGTCCTGGGAGAGTTAGCTGTGTTATTTGTTGCCAGTCTCTGTATAATGGACAGGGCTTATCTGAAGTCCTGGCTGGAGTAGTACATGATGCTAGACAATCATAGCTAGTAGCTTTGAAAATGTTCTGGATGTAGATTTGGAGGAAACTGTAGCAGAGGCATTCTGAGAGGCTGGATCACCTCGGTAACTTGTCTTCATTGGTGTTTGGTCCTTTTATTCTTTCTGAAAACACACCAACTTTTAAATGTAACATATATATCTGTATTAACACAAGTATGGAATGTGTAGTGTGCACAAGTCAGTTAAAGATGATTTTTTTTTGTTTTATATTTGAGCAGGTAAAAGGCCTCTGTCAACTTTATAAGTCCTTTTGGACTGTATAACCAAATATATATCCATGCCATATGAAAGGATGGCATGTGATAATAAATCATGAGGACTCTGTAGCCAACAAGATTTATCATGTCTCACCCAGTCTCAGAGCTGTTCCCATGTCAAGGGATCAGCTTATATATCACCCATCCTGTAGTCTTTCTTGGCTTTTCCCCTCATGTCTGCAGCCAAGATCCTCAGGAGGTCTCCCCCAGTCAAATCTGACCTTTATTAATTTTGAAGAGAACCATAACTTTTTGTTTCCTGGGGAAACAAAGGCATAACCTCTCCCCTAACACATTTTCTGACTTTTATTTTGAAATTAAGATATTTTAAAAATATATATAGGTTGGTTTAATGTAGCAGTTTCCATAACCCATGTGTCTCAGTAGTTATTGTTTTTCATACATTAGCATTAAAAAATTCAAAGTCAATAAAGCACCATACAGGATCCAGGTACCCTAGGTATTTTCCATCTTTATGTGGCTTATTCTTTTTATATTTTTTTTTTTAAAAACTTTAATTTTTTTTTTTTCGAGACAGGGTTTCTTTGTGTAGCTTTGCGCCTTTCCTGGAGCTCACTTGGTAGACCAGACTGGCCTCGAACTCACAGAGATCCGCCTGCCTCTGCCTCCCGAGTGCTGGGATTAAAGGCATGTGTCATCACTGCCCGGCTAACAACTTTAATTTTTAAACTATTTTTTTTTCTGTGACTGTCTCTATCCATTTTCTTTTCTTTTAACATCTAGGCACATTTTAAAACAGACTATATCTGTTCAAAGGTTTTCTCGGTTAGGACCTGACTTTACTAAGCTCCTGCAGTCTCAAACTTGTAGCATTCTCTGACATGTGAGGAAAACCTTAAACTGCTAGGCTACTGCTGCATAGCTCTGGTGTCTGGCTCTGCCCCCTCAGTTCCCTGAGAGCCTAACCACATGTCAGTGGTTGCACTGGCTGCATGCTGCTTGAGTACTCTGCTGCACAGCAGAGCCTCTTAAAAGAGCAGACCCTCCATAGGCTGTGAGCAGTGGGCTCCGTGACGTGCCCCACATTGGGTGCCATTTCTACCAAGCTTTGTTGTCAGCTGCCAGCTCACAAATAATGTGACACGGAGACTGCTTATCAACTATGAAAGCTTGGCCTTAGCTTAGGTTTTCCCCCACTAGTTCTTAGAACTTAAATTAACTCATTTATATTAATTTATGCTTTGTCTCATGGCTTTTTACAGTTCTTTCATTCTGTATATCTGACTCCGTCCATGTCTCATTGGTGTCTGATGCAGGCCTAGATTCATCTCCTACTTCCTTTTCTCTGCCTGGAAGTCCCACCTATACCTCTTGCCTAGCTATTGACCTTTCAGGTTTTCATTAAACCAATCACAGTAATATATCTTCACACAGTGTACAAATATCCCACAACAATGTACCCAGTTCCCAAAACTTCATCCTTTTTATTTAATCTGTTATTTAACTATTCACACTACTATATTTACACTAATTGCTACTAACTGGCATTGCTAACCAATTGGTTCTTTATTTTTTCAGTCCTGGGGATCAAACCCAGGGCCATGTGCATGCTACACCAGTGCTCTACCCCAGAGCCCTTCAACTGCTTTTCTCTAGCTTCCCCCTTACTCATTTTGGGGGGCCACATTGGATAACATGGAGTATCTTTCCTGTTACAGAAATTAAATGGTATAGAATGAGATTGTGGTTTTGTCTTCCTTGTCCATGCTTTGACCTAGGAAGCAGTTAGAGTTTTCAAAAGTCATGCGATTATTGATCTCTTGTTTACTTTCAGTAGCCAATACAAGATTGAGAGTTTGCTTGTTTGTTTGTTTTTCTGTTTTGTTTTTGTTTTTTGTTTTTTGTTTTTTGAGACAGGGTTTTTCTGTGTAACAGTCCTGGGTGTCCTGGAACTCTCTCTGTAGAACAGGCTGCCCTTGAACTCATAGAGCTCCACCTGCCTCTGTCCCCTGAGTGCTGGAATTAAAGGCATGCACCACCACTGCCCAGCTATGATTGAGGTTTTAATATCCCTTATTTGTCCTTGACTTGATGGATATGAAAAGAGTTCAGACCCCTGGATGCTGATGTTCAAGCAAAAACCTGTGTTTTGATAACATGTCAAGATTCACTGTAGACAGGGATTATTTTCTGACCAAAGTGACATTATAAACATTTAAAATTTTAAAACAATATAGATATCATAGTTAGACCATTCTGATTCCTTTAATTATGTTTTTATATTTTCATGATTTCCCTATTAGACACCCTTGCTCAGAAAACAACAACAACAACAACAACAACAACAAACCAAGATGGACCAGTTCCTCAGGGAAAGTCTTCTTTCTCTGCAAGTACCTCGCTAGCCTTTCTTCATGCTGAAGTGCAATGGCCTCCACACAGCTGAGAGTTCTGGTCAGTTACCTAAAAATCATCAAAAATGCTGCCTGCTCATCTGCTTTCCAAACGGACCTCTTCCCTTTCATCAAGAAAGAATACCAGTATCCCGGGATCTCTCAGTGGAATATAATATTGATACATCTGCTCATCAGCAGCTACCAAAAGTAGTACTTGTGAGAGGTTATTTGAAGAACGTGGGACTTATCCAATTCATCAAATTTTAAACCTTTTTTTATTTGAGGTAGACGCCCAGTTCTATTCTAAGTTGTACCAACCACTGCACTTGAGACATTTCAAAGCACACTTGGTACAGTAATGGATCAAGTCCTGAATCTGCACAAAGGACTGAGGTTTCTTTTTGGAAACAATCCCAAGCGTGGTCAAAAGGCGTTGTGAGGGGGAAGAGGCAAGAGTATGTCTGAATATAGCTTGTTGAACAGAAGCAAGGATATTGTGCAGAATATTCTTTGGGTTTGTTCCCTCCAAAGAAGGAAGAAAGTGTCATGTAAAAATCAAGAGCTGATCATTAAAATCATGATCAACTAGGCCAGGCGGCGGTGGTGGAGCACGCCTTTAAGACCAGCACTCGGGAGGCAGAGCCAGGTGCATCTCTGTGAGTTCGAGGCCAGCCTGGTCTATGGAGCAAGATCCAGGAAAGGCGCAAAGCTACACAGAGAAACCCTGTCTCGAAAAGCCAAAAAACAAACAAACAAAAAAAAAAAAAACCCCAACAACAACAACAACAGCAAACCATGATGAACTAAATAATCCAAGAATAAATAAAATATTTTAAAAAGAATAATATCTTGACCAGTTGATCAGGGTGGTGTACACCTGTACTCCTAGCTACTCAGGCTGAGGCAGAGGGATTATTGGAGCCCAAGAATTTGAGACTGTATTGGGCTACATACTGAGAACCCTCCCCCACCCCCAACACACACACATCCTTCAAAATGAACAAACAAAACTCACCATCACTATAGAGACACGGGACTGTATGTAAGTGGAGAGAAGCATTTTCTCCATTTTAGTTGGGAACCCAGTGGGATGTTCTGAGTGACTGTGAGAATTCCACAATCTAAACTGTGAGGGGAAGGGTGACCATGATGCTGATCTCTTTGGCCTTTACCCTGTGAGGATGCCAACGCCAGGAAGAAGAGGCAATTGACCTGAAAGTTAGGACAAGGTATTTAAGGCAGCTATCAGGGCCCGGCAAATGTGACAGGGTGGCTGGCTGGGCTGCCCAGTGCACACACTCCCTGGGTTCTCCCAGGTGTAATGATGGATGGACTTCACAGAGACCTAGTGTTCTACTTCATCAGGTTTGGTCAACAGCTAGCAGTTGGGGAGTGATATCTGATGTGACCAGAACGGAGCAGCTCAGTTGACACTGTCTGCCTCCCTGCCTCCCAGTGGACTGCACTCATTCATAGGATGCTAGGTGACATCCGGCTGCAGGCACCTGCATCTCTGGTCAACACATGGCTCTGCCTGCTGGGGCCTGTGCGGCCTGTATACTTGGTAAACTGGAGATATTGGTAAACCGGAAGTATTGGCAAACTAATGCTTATGAAAGTGAATCCCCATCAAAGGCTGATGGGAACTGGTTAGCTCTCAACCAAGACTGACAGAAACTGGCATGTGAACACCCCAGCTTGCTCTCCTGGGTTGATCTGGAATCTGTTCTGGCACTCCCAGAATTTCCCAACACGAGTAGACACGGGTTTCCCTTAGCACTAGGTAGCCTGATACCGCAGTTCTGGGGGCTCGTTTTCTTCTTGCAGCTTTACTGTCCACTCTTCTACACATTTCCTGGGGTTGGATCTCAAGCAGACAACTAATACTTCTATCTTTTCCCCGAGGTCTGCTTTTGGGGCAACCCCAAACTAAGATGAGTGGAGGAGTGTGCTTGACTGAACTAAGGCAGCGTAAGGCCACTCTTTTGAGATCTGCTATTTTGCTCCCTCACATGAAATGTTTTTACTGAGTTGGGTTTTTTTTCATGTTAATTTCTTTAATTCCCCCCCCCCCCCAACCCCACAGTAAACCACAGGAGTCTTGTTGCTGTAGGTAGTGACCCAAAGACATGGTCAATTCCATCACTCAGTTCATTGTGAAAATTTTCTTCTAAAATGTACAGCTAGAAAAAAAAATTAGCCTAATCCCCAAAATTGGCATTTTTTTTTCTGTACCCAGGTAAAAAGAATGAGATACATGAGTGCTTTCTCTTTTTCTCCCTCTGTCTGTCTCTTGCTCCTTCCTCCCTTCTCCTCTCTCCCTTCCTACTCTCCCCATCCCCCCATCTCCCTAGAGATTTGTCTTCTGAAAAGCCCAGAGGCCGATTGGGAGTCTGAGAAGAGAGAAAAATGCATTTATCGCTTGCCTGTGTGCGTGTCTCCCCCTGCTCCCAGCTTCACCTCGCGCCTGTTTGCTCTGGCTTGGTTACTTGTCTCCATTTCCACTGGCCCTATTTCATTGTGCACATCTCTTTGCAAGCTGCTGCAAAGCTTCTGTGGAATTAGTAGGCATACAAATGAGGCGCTCAATGGGCCCTCTTGGAGTGAATTAGGTTGGATGCCAAGTCTGAGTGGCAACGTGATGGGAAGGGAGACGCAGGAGCCGTCCCTCTAGAGCATCTATCTTTCATTCACAGGGCAGTGTCTTTTGAACTTGCTGGGTTGCGTAACAGCTTCTTCAAATGAAGTCTTATATGGAAACACACAGCAAGCAGATTTAAAAAAAAAGATGCCGCTGTGACTGAGATGTGTGAGCTCCACCCGGGAGACTCCCCTTCTCACCTACCTTCCTCCTTGGTTCTAGCTCCTAAGACTCTAAAGGGCACAGGAGAAGTACTGCTTAAAAAACCCCCTCAGGGCCTGGGCCTTCAGCACCATGGCAGTTTGGGGGCCACAGCACTGCACAGGGCGGTCCTAAGGAGGAATAGTTCATTTGCAGGGTATCTGCCCACGGGCTGTGGGCTGCCCTCCTGTTTACCTTATCCCAGGCGCTAACCTACAGGTCATGAACCAGCCTAGGGCAGGCTCATTCCCCAGCCACCTGTTTGTTGTTCTTATCCGTCCAGGTTCTCTCTGGCAGAGTGGACACGTCTCTCACACTCCTCTTTAAGCTGTGGGAAGAACGTGCCAGAGAAGGTTTGGGACAGAGGTGACAAGCCAGGACCTCAGTGGTGGTGGGTAAACAGGCTTCGGGGGACGCATCTTTTCTGAAGATCCTGTTCTAAGCTTCCACGTTCCAATCTCCAGCCCTGTGCTGTGTGTGTCTAATAAGGAAACCTTTTTGACCTAGTCAGTTAAAAGTCCCAGCCCTTGCCTCATTACCGCCCAGCCTAGCACTAAAGAGGTGAACGCTAGCTAGCGGCTTTCGCCGCCTTCAGCTTGGCAACTGCCCCTCGGGGTCTGTGCCTCAAAGCCGCAGCCTCTCAATGGGGCTGTGTTTTCAATCCTGGTTAAACAAAGCCCAGCGGTCTCCCTCCTGGGCTGAGAGCTCCATTCTCATCTTTCCATGGGGATTAGAGGCTGGCCTCTTGTTTGGGTGTCACTCTGCCTTTGAACTGCTGTGGCTTCGTCTGCTTTCAGGCTCAGCTTCCTGCCAGGAAGTGGATTTACCTGATTTGTTGTTATTCTCTCTGCAGGATGATGAGAGTCTCAATCTTCACTACTCGCTCCTTTTCCTTTCTCGACAGCCAGCATTCCCAGCTACCTCCTGTTCCTTATTCCAACAGAAGTGAGGACTTCATAGATGGAGATTGTCACTGATCAGGCTCAGGCTGGGAGTGTGGAGGCATGGGAGGTGGGGTTGCCACGCGGCAGGAGAAGAAGATGCTGACTTAAGGGGGAGACTGTGTTTTTCCTCCTCAGGGCTCAGAAAGCCATGGAAAGTTCCAGAAAATGAAAAGGGGATATTATAAGACAGATCTGAATGCAAGTCTAAGGCCCATCTTACCGTGTTGCTTTAAATGTGTGCTTTTATCATTAGTGATAGAAGAATCACGGATAAAGCGCTCTCTCTCTCTCTCTCTCTCTCTCTCTCTCTCTCTCTCTCTCTCTCTCTCTTTCTCTCTCTCTCTGTGTGTGTATACCCATGCACTTCTACATGGATGGTAACACAGGGACAGGAAGGAGGCTGAACTTCAAGGATTAGGTACACTAACATCTCATGGATGGCAGAGGCATGACTCTTCTTGGAGGCTGCTGAGCCAGTGGACAGAAGCACTGAGAGAAATACCAGAGTATAATTGGGTGGACATCATAGCTAGTGTACAGACAGCATTTTCCCAGTGGCTTCCATTATCATTATCATCCTATATTTTCTAACAACTGGGGATGATGAGTTCTGGTGAGGGTCCACAATGGCTCAGAGTTCGGCAAATCCACTCAGGTCTTATCTGTGCAGAGTCATTCTTGTATACCTTTGTAGATCTCAGAAAGTGAAGCTACAAGGCTGCTATCTAACCCAAGGAGAGATGCTGTCTTTGGGTCAGGAAGGTTGTGTGTGTGTGTGTGTGTGTGTGTGTGTGTGTGTGTGTGTATGTGCGCACGTGCGGTTTCCACATTGCTGGGTGGAACAGAAAAGTGAACCCCCAAATGGGAAGAATCTGAGGTGAGATTAAGCCAGAGTCAGATGTGTGTGAGAGAGAGGAAGGGTAGGGAGGTGAGGATGGGGTCAGGCAGCTAGACACTAAGAGCAGGGGACCTGAAGCCGGAGGGACAGCATAAGTGTGCAGACAGAGGCAAGAGAAAGTCCTTGTGGAGCTTTAGCAAAAGCCATCTTCCAGGGGCCTGGCTTTCCCAGCGTGTGGGGTTCCTGG
This sequence comes from Peromyscus leucopus, assembly GCF_004664715.2. Classification (NCBI taxonomy): domain Eukaryota; kingdom Metazoa; phylum Chordata; class Mammalia; order Rodentia; family Cricetidae; genus Peromyscus; species Peromyscus leucopus. The sequence continues at coordinate 37,307,038 of NC_051069.1, read as the reverse complement.
GCCCCAAAGGGCACTGGCTGGGGCCCTGTCTGCTGCTCCCCTCACAAAGCCTGGGTTGTGCTCTTGGCCAGGCTGTGCCTCTCCACCACTGAGGTCCTGGCTGAGGCTGCTGCCCTGGGAGCCTCCCTTCCCAGCCAGAGGCCCCAGATTTGTACAAGTGCCAATGGCTAATGAGCAGCTCATTTGAATCCATGCAAAGTACCAGGGAGCAAGGAGACATGCTAATTAAAGTGATTGCTGTTCTTTAATTAAGCAATAATTCTCCCAAAGAGGGCATTATCATGCAAATAGAGCCCTCTCGGGTGAGGTAAGGGCTTTGGGCCACAGCTGAGGTCTGTTAATAAGGCCGCTGAGCTTTGGAGGGCAGGGATCCAGAATGCCCCATTGAGCTGGGTGATAGAGCAGGGGAAATAATGTCCCTGCACCAGGCTGTCCTTTGTCTCTCTAGGTTTGGCTGCGGAGATCTGGGAGGCAGGGACCCTGCATCCCCTGCTTTTCCCCTCCTCTCTACTCTTTGCCTCCAAGAGACACTTCATGTCTTGGCCCTTCATGTAACCAACGCCCCAATTACCAGGGCATCAGAATGGGAAGGTCAAAATGAGATGGGAAGGTGGCTTAGATGTTCACAAGCATACAAGGTACTGTAAGAAGAGGAGACACTTTGAGCTGGTGTGGTAGTAGATAATGAAGAGGCCGACATCAGTCATCCATCTGGGGGACGGTGTGCAAGCTGCTGCCCCTCGCCACCATTCAGTCTCCTCACCTTTAGAATGGGCTGCTTACAGTTGCTCTGCACTGGTAAGGGGTGGGCAAGTGAGCACCAACAGAACAGGCATTGAAAAGCGTGGTTCTCAGCCTGGGGTGACACTTGACCCAAGAGGAGGGCTGCCAGGCGAAATATATTCTCATTTGCTGAATTTGACAACCTTAGTCTAAGAATAATGTTTAGAGAGCTCTTGTCACAACTGGAGGAATGGGTGCGGTTCACATCTGGTGGGTGGAGGCCAGCGATGCTACTGAGCAGTCTACCGCGCACACTACAGCCTTCACCACAAATATTCTGTCCAAAAATGGCAATAGTGCTGACTTGACAGGTTTTTACCTAATGCTGCTTAATAAATCTGAGTTGGACTTAAAAGAGCTACTAAGATGGCTTAGCCAGTAAACACACTTACCAAGACTGGTGACCTGAGGTTGATCAGTGGAACCCATAGGGTAGGAGGTTGGACTGCCACAAAGTTGTCATTGTCCTTTGACCTCTACACATGCATCAGAGCACGTGCTCCCCTCCCCCCAACAACATACATGAGCAATCAATAAATGCTCTAAAAAAAACCACACTTATAAAGAGACTACCTTTTTGTAGCCGGATTATAGTACTGAAGTTCTAAATCCTCTGGGACCAGCTTTAAGGCAATTCTCTTTGCTCAACAAGAAGAGTTTGGGTTGTGACTGCGTTTTAATAGCTGAATAAACAGGGCAAAGGTGGTACTGGGAGCCCCACACAAGAAGCAGGACAGAGACAAGCTGGAAGGTTGGAAAGATGGCTCAGCAGTTAAGTGCACGTACTGTTCTTCCAGAGGACCTCGCTTCAGTTCCTAGTACCAGTGACAGGCAACTCACACCAACCTGTAACTCCATTTGACAGGGAACCAACGCCTCTGGTCTTTGCAGACATCTGGACTCACATGTACATACTCACACATACACACACACACACACACACAGACACACACACACACACTTAAAAGAGGGAATGCCCAGTCATGGTGTGGATGTCTCTCGGCCTGTGGGTAAATGTGCACACATAGGAAAAAACAGGAGTGATCAAGCAGCTAACACTTATATTGGGTTTGGATTCTCGTTCTAATAATAGCCCCAAGAGGTGGGTATGGTTCTTAGCTCCAATTTGAAGATAAAGATTTAAGGCACGATGAAGGTTAGTTAAATGACTTGCCCAAAGTCACCTACTGACTTAGGGTTTCTATTGCTGTGATGAAACACCATAACCAAAAGCAAATTGGGGAGAAAGGGATTTATTAGGCTTACACTTCAGCACTGCTGTTCATCACTGGAGGAAGTCAGGACAGGAACTTAAACAGGGCAGGGTCCTGGAGGCAGGAGCTGATGCAGAGGCCATGGAGGGGCGCTGCTTACTGGCTTGCTTCCCATGGCTTGCTCAGCCACCTTCTTATAGAACCCAGGACCAACAGCCCAGGGATGACACCACCCACCATAGGCTGGGCTCTCCCCCACTGATCACCAAATGAGAAAATGCCTTACAGCTGGATCTCAAGGAGGCATTTCCTCAGCTGAGGGGCCTTCCTCTGATGACTCTAGCTTGTATCAAGTTGACATGAAAAACCATCCAGTCTACCTACTGAGTTAAAACCAGGATTTCCATGAGCCATAGACGTGATGTGTTGTCTTCAGGTAGCATCAAGGCCAGGCTAAAGGTCTCTTTCTCTTCCTAGCTGCTCACTGAATTCTCCCAGCTGTGTCTGCTCTGGGAGACATCCATTCCCGGGACCCTAAGTCTCTCCATGGACAGCTAGAGGACGGAGACAGACGGGAGTCACCACTAAGTCTGACCTCATTTGCTTAAGGTTGCCTGGGCTTCTTCACTGCTTCTGCAGTTTCCCTAAGGAGGTTTGGAGCATCTCGAATGGCCTTGGCCTTCCCAGCAGCACCACACAGCCTCATGTGCCTCAGGTGGAGCTCCTGCTTGGCTTGGGAGGTGGCAAAGGCAAAGTCAACAAACCGAGGGGGAAGCTGAGCCTCCTGCTCCCAGGGTTCTTGGCCCCTTGCAGTTTTCTGTTCAGTCCCTGCAAAATCGATGTTTTCTGTCACACGGAGAGCGAGATAGCATCCCATTAGACTACCAACTTAGCTCTGCCTCTGCCAGCCTCTCACTCTGCATTTGGCAGGGGAAAAGGAGTGTGTGTGGGGGAACAGGACCCGGCTCTGTTTGCAAAGGGTTTTCATCAGTCAAAAACTGCCAGGCTCGTGAATATTAAATAAACCCTGACTCATGGAGACATATACCTTGCTTGCTTTGCTGATCGGTGGGGCCACGGAGTTACGTTACTTTCCAAGTGACAGCTCTAACATTCTGCAGGCTTTCTCAAAAACTGTTCTGGCTTTTTCTGAACAAAGAACAATCCACAAAAACGCCAATGGTTTGCAATGCATAGGAGTCTGTTTACAGGACCACAGACAGCCCTCTCCTTGGTCAAAAGGGACTCCGGTGAGATCATCCGTTTAATTGCCTTCCACCTCCAGGTGGGGCTGGGTGGCCCAAAGGTCTTCCGCCAGAGGGTTTAGAGAGAGTGTGGCTCAAGTCTCAGGCCCTTATAGTGAGTTCCCTAAGGGCTAGCTCCGTTTTTTCCATTGCAGGATTTATAAGTGGGATTGAAATGAGAGCATGGAGCTGCCTGGCCAGGAACAAAGATTTTCAGTGTGTTTCAGTCGCTAACCTAAGACACTATAATATAAGCCAGGCTCCCTTCTCCCCAACTCTAATGGGTCCTGAAATGAAGCAAGTCATCCAAGAACAATAACAGTAAGACTACAGCCGACACCAGCCTAGAAATTACTTGAAGTTAGTAGGTGCAAGGCAGTGTTCTACAGCTCACAACAACTATGGGGCATGTACAGGGTGAGAACCCCTGGCCTGACATGTTTTGGATTCGGGCATTTGCATATACCTAATGAAGTATCTTGGCGTTGGGACCCAAGTCTAAATATGTAGATCCTATGTTGTGTACACAGCCTGAAGGCGATGTTATACAACCGGCAGTTTGCCTGTGTTTTGATTGTGAACTGTCATGTGAGGTTAGGTGTGGAATTATCCACTCATAGCATCACGCTGGCTATCAAAAAGTTTAGAATTTCTGGGTCACTTGGGACTTTTTGGATCAGAGACAGTTACTCTGCACTATTGTTATTGACATCTTGCAGAGAGGAAAATGGTTTCTGTTTTCTTAACACAGGCAAGATGGGCACCCCGCTTCTCAGCTTCTCTTTGTAGGTTGTCCATCCCATCCTGCCTGTGAATGTCTTCGAGTAGCTTTTTCTGTGTCTACACCACGGCCAGTGAGTGTTCTGAAATGTATTAGAGTCAAAATGGAGTCACTTATGCCAAGTCCTAGCAAAACAGCCAGGAGATCACGATGTGGGTGTGTGTGGGGGGGCATCTTCATGTATCCTTTCTTTATAATAGAAACTATCAAAAATTTTCAGGGGGCAGGAAGAGAAGTGGTTCGGTGGGTGAAGGCTCTTGCCGCAAAGCCTGACCTCTGGGTTCAGTCTCCAGGACCCACATGATAGAGAGAAAGGACCGACTCCTTCAAGTTGTTCTCTGACCTTGACAGGCACAGTGTAGCTTGTGTCCTGCCATAAATAATAAATGAATGAATGAATAAATAAATAAGAAAAGATGCTGCTAAAACCACAACACTGCACAAAAGCTACTGCAGCCTTGCACACACACACACAAATATTTCTGCAAAGACACCTGTTCAGCTACTGCCGTTCACTCTATGCCTTTCTGTGACAAAAGTATTTACATGACCTCCCTTGGGTTGCCTTTAAAACCATTGTCCTCTTTTGCCCTAGGGTTTGCCTACGTGACTCATCCTTTCCCTTTTTCCCCCATAGCCTGTCACTCATGAATTGCAAGCCGTCTGTGGCTTGCAAGCAATCTTCTTTAGAGAATCTCTCCATGCCGTTCATTCTAGTGTGACTTGGATAATGTTTACTTACGATGGTGTGCATCAGAGGGCCTCTTAATTGTTTCATAACTTGACAGGCCGAAGGCTCAGCGGCTAAGTGTGCGGAGGCTGAAACTCAACTGTCTGGGCTTGAGCCCAGCTCCCCTCCCGAGCTGTGTCACTTTAGATGGACAGCCAAGTCAACCTCTCGGAACTTGGTCTTTTTCATTCCTAAAGGAAAAATAACAAGATGCCTAATTCTCAAAATTTTCAAAGACAGGGAATAAATGTTTGTGAAAAACGGCGGGCGGTGGTGGCACACTCCTTTAATCCCAGCACCTGGGAGGCAGAGCCAGGTGCATCTCCGTGAGTTCAAGGCCAGCCTGATCTACATAGCAAGTTCCAGGGTAGGCTCCAAAGCTACACAGAGAAACCCTGTCTCGAAAAACAAAAACAAAAACAAAAACAAAAAAAAAAAAAAAAAAAAAAAAAAAAAAAAAAAAAAAAAAAAAAAAAAAAGAAAGAAAGAAGAAAAGAAAGAAAGAAAAGTGGCTCTGTGCCTGGTATTTAGTAGGTACTATGATAGTTTTTTCTGCTTGCTTGCTTGGGATAGGGTCTTGGTATGTGGTCCAGGCAGGTTTGAAACTTATTCTATAGCCAGATTGGCCTTGAACTTGCAACTCTCCTTTCTCCACCTCTGAGTGCTGAGTGTAAGCCACCACATCCAGCTAGTTATGTACTTACTCACCAAAAAGAGTCGGTGTGTCGCAAGAGATGGGCTTGTGGCCTTCTACAGGTGTCACACTAATGGCAGATAAGGAGAAGTTTGATAAACACTTGTTTGAGTATTGGGCTGCTAAAACAAGTGGTGATGGGGGTAATATATTCTAAACCCTCTTAGAACAACAAGAAAATACGAAAGGGCCTTAGAAACACTACATTTTGCTTGACAATATCTTAAGCATAATAGGTGATTCATGGGTGACAATAACTATTTCTCTCTCTCTTTGGTTTTTCAAGACAGGGTTTCTCTGTGTAGTTTTGGTGCCTGTCCTGGATCTTGCTCTGTAGACCAGGCTGGCCTTGAACTCACAGAGATCTGTCTGGCTCTGCCTCCCGAGTGCTGGGATTAAAGGCATGTGTCACCACCCCCTGGCCTCTATTTTTCTTTTTAATGAATAATTTTTTAATTTGTATGGGTATTTTGCCTACATGTATGACTGTGTATCACATGTGTGCCTTGTGCCTGTAGAGAACAGAAGAGGGCATCAGCTCTCCTGGAAATGGAGTTACAGGTGTTTGTGAGTTGACATGTGTGTGCTGGGAAAGAACAAACAGTACTCTTAGCTTTTGAGCTACCTCTCTGCTCCATGAATAATCTATTCTTAAAATCACTAGCTATTTGACCAAAAGCAAAAACTATGGTAGTTTCAGGGCTTTAGAGGTAGTTGAAAACAGAATATGAAGAATATGAAGGAGTGTTGCCTTCTTAGGGCTTGGGGCTCCGCTTGTTGAGAAGTAGGACTGTCTGAGCAATTTTGTGGAAAACCTTAGAGTAGAAGTCTGTACCCATCTAGAGACTGGAGAAAAACACAAAGCCACATCTCAGACAGCAGCTGCTAATATTGCCAGAGAAGCCAGGAATGGCCACTCTTCTGGAAACATGTGTCCACAGACAGGAATCCAGATGAGACGAACATCCTAGAGAGGCTCTGAAACACCGGGGTTAAAGATGATGAAGCCAGACTTCTGCATCCGGAAAGGACCATCAATATTGTATGTCCGGAGAGGCAGACACTATCACATGAGAGAGAAGAGGTAAGGCCTTCCAAAGTATAGCCAGTCTTCTCTAAGCCATCCTCACTTACAGAGGCAGGAGACTGGACCTGAGGCTCTCCGCAAGACACAGCTCCCGATGGTTGGTAAACAATTAAAATCCTCTCACTCTGGAATGAAGTCCCATGTCCCAACCTTTTGTGTCTTTAGTTTCTTGGGGGCTTAGCTCATTACTCCCCCACCTCCACTCCTTTCTTCTAAAGTTAGGGCCCCTCTGCCTTCCAGGAAGAATGTTGAGCACATTCTTCTCAGGCACAGCCCCTTTTAATCAAGGTGGAAGCCCTTTGTGAGGGGCCAAGAGAAGTTTGGCTGCAAGAGGAACGAATTGGCTCAGCGTTGAACTCCTGACAGACCCATGAAATGAATACCACACAGGAGTGGGACAGAGGCGGGGGAGGCCGGTGGGAGTCTCGGAAGGAATGAGGAGCATGTGGGCAGGTCTTCTCCCGCCCCTCCCACTCTGGGGTCCTGCTCACAGGCAGGATCTCTCACTTCTGCCCCTGGGGCACTGCCGGTCCTTAGGGAGGTTTTAGGGCGGTTTTAGGGTGAGCTGTGAAAGTATCAAGGCCTTCAAATGTAGGCAGCACAGAGTGCCAAAGGAGTGCTGTGGTCTGAAAGGTGGAGAGAGAGACAGGAGGTCTCCGTCCAGGGATCTGCTACAGCAGCTGGAATTCACTCTTACAGTGAAGTCCATCTCCCTGGATGCTAGCAGATGAAGTTGTAAAGCCATTAGCAGTTTCATTACCTTAAATTCCTTTATGTGAGCCTCTTCAGTTAGAAAACAGGCTGAAAACCCTATAGCCAATTCACAGCTCTCTCCTGGAGAAATCTGGCTCCACAACACTCCCTCATTAAAGCAGTCCATGATCGATTCAAGGGAATGAGGATTGATACCATCATGAGGAGGGGACTGGAAGAGGCAAGGGGATGTCTATTCTCAATCTCTGCCACCTCCTGTAAACTCTCCTTAGGTGTCTAAAGTCCATGTGTGCACGTATATGTACTGATTGTGTGTGTGTGTGTGTGTGTGTGTGTGTGTGTATGAACATACACTCTTCCTCCTTACTTCCCTTCCTCTTTCATGAATGTGAACAGAAAGGATGTATCCCAAGCCACTGTAAAATGTAGTCCATTTGGCTTCCCGTAGCAAAATACCCAAGATCACACGTGGGGTGTGGTGGCGCACACCTGTGATCATAGTACTACAGAGGTTGAGGGAGGAAGACCTGGATGGAGGAAGATCAGGAGTCTGAGTGTCGTTTGGGCTACATATAGTAATATCGTCTCAACATACATGCATGCATGAAAACTCAACATAGATGTCAGTTTTTAAACCAAATTTACTCCTCACAGTCCAAGCTTGGGAGGTCCAAGAATAATACACCAGCTTCAAAGATGGTACCTTATACTTCTCCTTACTTGGTGGTAGGACAAAGATGACTTGAATTTTTTTTTAAAGTAAGAGTACTGATCCCATTCATCCATTCAGGAGACAGTAGAAGCCTCACAGCTACTCGAAGGTTCCCCCTCAGGACTATCACATTGGTATCAGGTACCAACATGAATTTCTGGGGACACTAACATTCAAACCACAAAGAAGAGGACACTGAATTGGGGAATCAATAGCCTCAATAGTTTCTCGGGTCTTCCACCTCTGCCGCTGAGGAGTCTTAAATTCTCACCGTATCCCTTCACGGCCCATGCTCCTCCCATGTCCATTCTCTCACCAGCCTCCAGGAAAGCTATATGGTGAGAAGGAGGTGTTAAGTTAGTAACGTAACACTTCCATTTCTCCAGGAAAACAGGACTCCAAGAAAGTCCATGACTGAACTGAAAGTTCTGGGGAGCAGGCTGCTGGTAAGCAAGCTGCTCAAGGAGCTGGTTGGAGAAGAGGAAACAAAACTGGGAAGTGATGGGCTGGCTGGAGGGAATGTTGCTGGGGGAAGACCCAAGCACCCTACTGGGAGGTCTATTTCCTTTAAGGGTTCTTGGTGCTGATATTATCTGTAGGTACTTTTAACTCACATCTGAAGAAGAGATAGTTGCTTAAGTCATGTAAAAGCACATGGATGGTAGAGATTCATGAGACGTCCTTGTCTTTTTATATATGTGTTCCTTTTGTTTATCAGCACTTAAATAATGCTTAACATGCATCAATTGTATCCAATCTGCACAACTACTATCTATGTCCTTTATGGATAAATATTGCTAAATAGAGCAAACATACATAGTATTCATTTTTTTTTTTAACCACAAGTGATGACTGTGGTAATGGTAAAACTTTGGCAATTTTTATTATTGATTATAAACTTCTTAATGTCTTACTTTATTATTGATTGCATCTGGGCAAAGTGATTCAGAAGCATCCTTACACTTCATTCCCAGAATGGTTATAGAGGGCCATTGCTATTTCACGGATGAGCACACCAAAGTGCCAAGCATGTAAAGGGACTTGTCCAAGATGTAATTTAGTTTTAATGACATTCTTTGCTTCCAAACTAAGAAGTATTCACAATGACCAAGAAACTGATTATTCAGACCAAGCAGTGAGTAGTCAGAGCAATAGTGTATGGAGCGCCTGATACATCCATGTGACACACCTGCAGTCCTCAACACATGCTGTCAACCTACTGTGTATTTACTCCTGTTTTGCTGACAAGAAACTTGCTTGAGGAAGTACAGTAAATGGTGGGCCCATTGGAAAGTCCGTGCTACCCCCAGGGTTAGTAGGGTCAGAACTGCCTTAGATAGTAAATGTCCTGGGGGCCTTACAATCAAATTCTCCAAGCAGAGCTAAGACATCATATCAAAATCCAAAATCAAGTTGTCCAACCTACACTGGAGCCATTGTGGCTGCAGGAATTTTCTCTGACAATGCCAGCCCCTCAGAGACCTTGATACACTGTAGCTCATTTTCTTTTTTGGGAGGGAAGAAGGGAAATTCTACCGCAGAGACTAAGGGGTTGGCCCAAGTCCACACAGCAGACAGGAGGATAATGAGGGAGCCAGGAATACATTATACCAGACAGGTTTCCCAATTCTCCGCTCGGTGCTTTTTCTATGAGACCATCCAGCCTCAAGTAACTCATTCGTTAGCTGCCTATCTTTGGCAAATATGCCCAATTCCTTGCCATTCTCTTTCAGGCCCTTTGCTTTCTTTCATATTTCAGACAGGGGCTCCTTTGCTGAACATTCTGAGTGACATGGAAGGTGGCATCCGCGTCTGTTCAGCTCCGGGCTTGGTTAGGGACCTGTCTTTCTCTTTCCTGTAAAATGATCTGCACATTCTTTGCTAGTGCAAAGGAGATGTGGAAAGTCATTTTCTCCAACCTGCTGTATGGGTGAATTAATCTAGCATTACAAACCCATAACAGCGTTAGGTGAGCTGTGTGTAATAGGTTTAGGCAGTGAGTCTCCGGAGCTTAGCCTGTCCGGCATAAAAAAGCCATAGAAATCCCTCTCTCCGTGAAATCCTCCTGCACACAGTTCAGGAAATGTACAAGACAGCGAGAATACAGTCAACCTATTGGAATTCCTTTTGAAAAGAAGAAGGAATAGGGAGAGGAGGAGGAGGAGAAGCCGATCGCAGAAGCAAACTGTTGATTGCCAACTTCTAGCCTTGTTAGGAAGGTTATTCTGCAGTCAGGATTCTGTAGTCATTAGTCACGGAATTCCGATGACTGGGGGGGTGGGGGAGTCAGGTCATTTAATAACATGTCAATATTAAGTTACATCATAAATAATCAGAACTTCCTGCATATTTAATGGGAACTTCGTTGTATAAATTTGGAAGCTATCCAAATTGGAGACAAGTGACTTCTGTTATTGTTTAGCCCTCTGGGTCCAACTTACTGTGGGGTTTCGCTGTTGTTTTGAACTTTGGTACTTTCAGCAAAGAGAGAAAAAGAAAGGCCATAAAGCAATTGACTTATGGTTACTTTACCTCCCCCTTTTCAGCTTCAAATTGATTAATGCTTTTTTTTTTCTTTATATAAATAAGATCAAGTAAAACCCAAAGTCACGGCCAAGAGCTAAACATGGGGAATTGCTGTTTAGTTTGTATACTGTTAACAGACTGAGTCAGTTTCGTGATAATTACCTCTGATCATACTCGCTGTCACTAAATGGGGCACCTTCTGATAGTTGCCACATTTCCCCCATTATTTGCAGCTCCAAAATATTCTAAAGCAGTGGAACTCCACCTTTCTAATGCTGCAACCCTTTAATACAGTTCCTCATGTTGTGATGACCCCCCCAACCATAAAATTATTTTGTTGCTACTTCATAACTGTAATTTTGCTCCTGTTATGAATCATAATGTAAACATCTGATATGCGGTATATACCCGATATGCAAGCCCCAGAGGGGTCGTAACCCACAGGTTGAGAACTGCTGTTCTAAAGGCTCAAGACATTAATCTGAGTTGGCATCAAATCGCAGACAGTAGGATTTGCATTCCTACTAGATAAGGAAACAAATAACTAACGTTTCATAAGCCTTAAGTATGCAGTGCAAACGTAAAGATCAATTATTTTGGTTAGGAACCCAAGAATACTCCTGAACTCTTACCCACAATTCAAAGGGCAGCTACACCCTTTCTTGCTAACTTGTTTCCTAACTGCTTCTTTGTGACCCTTTGCTCCAACCACTGGGCCACTCAGGGTCCAGAGTCTTCACCCCCATCTTGCCTGCACTCTTGGGCTCCTACTGTTCCTCCCAGACCTCCTTTGTTGAAAAGCTCCCAACTTCTCTCCCTGCCGCTTGGTTTAGGCTAAGTTCTCCTTCCTTCTCAAATCTGTTCTTCCTCCACTGAAGTCACCTGCCTGAGACCTGGCTGCGCTAGGAATTTGACACACTCACTGTATTTCAGCCTTGAAAGGCAGGCTGCTGTAGTTTGGGTATAGAATGCCCAAAGCTCCTGTACTAGAGACATTGCTCACCAGCCAGTTAGCACTATGCGGGTGGAGGGGGAAGGTGTTGGAGCCTTTGGAGGCGGGGCCTAGCGGAAAGGAGTTAGGTCTTTGGGGGCCTGCCCTTAAAATGGGCGTTGGGACCTCTGCCACCCTGTCTTTCTCTTTGCTTCCCAGCCACCATAAGAAAAACTATTTCACACAATGATGCAACTCTGGCACCACTGGCCAAAACAACAGAGCCCAATGACATAGTTCCCTGGAACCCCCAAGATTATGAGGCAAAAATCACCCCCTTCTTAAATAAGGTATTTCAGATATTTTGTCTCTGACTTTTAGATCCCATATGTCTGTTTTTCTGTCCACCCAGATCATCATAAATGACAGAATTCCCTTCTTTTAAAAATTCTATTGTGCCAGAAGTGGTGGTGTACATCTTTGATTCCAGCCCTTAGGAGGAAGAAATAGGTGGATCTCTGTGAGCTCCAGTGCAGCCTGGTTTACACAGCGAGTTCCAGGCCAGCCAGCGCTACATAGTGAGACTCTTTCTCAAAACACCACCACCAAAAGTCCATAAATTTACATGTGTGTATGTGTGTGCTTGTATTCTGTTGTGCACATATGCCACAGATTTCTTGTCCACCTTTCCATTGATGGGCATTTATGTTACTTCCATGTCTTAACTGTTGTAAGTAATGTTGAAATGAGCATGGAGTATAGATACTTCTCGAGCACGCTGATTTTAATTCTGTTGGATGTGTGTGTGTGTGCAAGTGCTCACGTGTGCATACCTTTAAGTGGAATTGCTAGATTTTGTGATAATTCTTTTAAGCAGTATAAATTAATTGTAGAAAACGATGGCTTTCATCTGACATTTTCATACATGCCTATAATATACTCAGCCCCATTACCTCTTTATCTGGTCCCCTTCTCTAATAACCCCTGTTCCATGAATGTCATCCTTCCCACCCCAGATGCCACAAACGAAAGAAAACACGGCATTTGCCTTTCTGAATTTGGCTTAGGCAATTAACATGGTCATCTCCAGCTCTATTTTCCCACAAATGACTGTACTTTTGTTTTTATGGAACCTCCACACTGATGTCCATAATGGTTTTGTATTAACTTACCTCCTCAGCAACAGTGCGCAAGGGTTTCCTTCTCTTCATATGCTTGCCAGCATTGACATTTGTCTTCTTGATAACATGCATTCTAACAGCTGTGTTGATATCTCATTGTGGTTTCATTAGCATTTACCTGATAAGCAGAGGCATTGAGCTTAAAAAAAAAAAAATTACTCTGAGCTGGGCGGCAGTGGTGCTCACCTTTAATCTCAGCACTCGGGAGACACAGCCAGCCTGGTCTACAGAGCCAGATTCAGGACAGGCACCAAAACTACAAGGAGAGAACTCTGTCTCTGTCTCGAAAAACTTAAAAAAATTTTACTCTGTTAGTCACTCATAGATATCTCCTCTGAGAAATTTCTAAGTTATTCTTTCTTCATTTTTTAACCAGATTATTTGATTTCCTTGAATTTCCTATGTATTTCGGATCTAGCCCTTTGTCAGGTGTATGGCTGCTAATAGTCCCTCCGACCTGTGGGGCTATTGTCTCTTCATTCTGTTTTCTATGCTGTGCAGAAGTTCTTCGGTTCGAGGCCATTCTATTTGTCTTCCTTTACTCTGTTTCCTGCACTGCTGGAATCCAGGAAATCATTTCACAGACCAAAGTCATGGGCTTTCCCTCAGCTTTGTATTCTGTCTGTTTTGAGTTGATTTCTCTTTACAGTGTGAGGTGAGAGTCCAGCTTCCTTCTCCTGCAGGTGGATGCCACCGTCTCTGACATCACTTGTTGCTGAGTCCTTTTCCAGGCTAACTGCAAGGTCAGAGCACCTTCGTTAAAACTGATTGGGTTTTTAACAGAATACCTGGGTCATTTCTAGGATTTCTGTCCTGTTCATTGGCTGATGTTTTTGTCTTTATTGATAGTGCCATGCTGTTTCAATTACAATATCTTTACACATATTTTGAAATCAAGGTCTGTGATGACTCTAGTTTTTTTGTTTGCTTGTTTGTTTGTTTGTTTGGTTGGTTGGTTGGTTTTTCGAGACAGGGTTTCTCTGTGTAGCTTTGCACCTTTCCTGGATCTCGCTCTGTAGACCAGGCTGGCCCTGAACTCACAAAGATCTGCCTGCCTCTGCCTCCCAAGTGCTGGGATTAAAGGTGTGAGCCACTACCACCCGGCTAGTTTTGTTTTTTTGCTAATGACTATTTAGGCTATGTAGGGCCTTTTCTGGTTCTATAAATATTAAATTTTTTCCTTTTTTTTTTTTTGGAATTTTCACAGGGATTACATTCAATCTGTGGATCACTTTAGGTACTGTGGACATATTAATAGTATTAATTTTTCTACTCTATGAATATGGATAGCTTTCTATTTATTACTCTATAATTGCCTTTATCAATATTTTATAATTTTCCCAGTACAGACTTTTTATCCTCTTAATTAGATTTACTATATTTTTTATGCTATCATGAATGAGATTTTCTTGATTTATTTTTCTGAGAGTTCCTTGTAGGTATGCAGAAAGAAATAGTATCCATCATTTATTTGATTACTTTGATTTATTACTATTATTATTGCGTGTGTGTGTGTGTGTGTGTGTCTGTGTGTGTGTGTGTATGTGTGTATGTGCATGAGTGTGATTGTGTGTGTACACAGTATGGACGTGGAAATTAGAAGAAAACTTTCAGGAGTTGGTTCTTGGTTCTTTCCTTCCACTTCTTTTAGGGGTCTGTTCGCTCCTTCAACAGAGAGGTCTGGGATTTGAACTCTGGTTACAAGGCTTGCTCAGCAGGTGCTTTTATTTTCTGAGACATCTCACCAGGCCAATCTTTTAATATTAATTTTGTAAACTTCAACTTTGTTTAGTTTGTTTCTAAGTTGTAACAGGAGAATACACACACACACACACACACACACACACACACACACACACACACACATACACACACACAGTCATCAGCAAACAGATAATTTCACTTCTCCTTTCCTATATGTCCTGCCCTGTTCTCTAGTTAGGATTTCTAGTACTACATTGAATAGATATGGTGAGACTAGGCATGCTTGTCTTGTTCCTAATCTTAGAAGAAAAACTTCAACCTGTTACCACTGATGATGCTGTTAATTGTGGACTTGTCAAATATGTTGTTTTTGTGGTCCTTCTATGCCTATTTTCAGTAGCTTTTAAATCATAGGTGAGTGTTGAATTTCTCAGATGATTTTTTGCATATATTAAAGTGATCATGTGGTTTTTGTCCTTCGCTTTGTCATTATGATTTACATTTATGAAGTCATTCTTGCATCATTACATTACATCTCACTTGATCAACTTGATCAGAATGAATGATCTGTTTGCTAGCTGTGATATTTAGCATTTAACTCTTATGAGAAGATGCTTGAGAGAAATGGTTTAAAAAGAGGAAGGTTTATTTTGGCTCACTGTTTTGGAGGCTCTCACACACAGCCAGTCGACTCCATTATTTTGGCTTAAGGCAGAATACCATGGCAGTGTCAGTGTGTGGAGGAGGAGGTCCACTTTATGGGGGCCGGGAAGCAAAGAAAGACACACAGGGCTAAGGACAAGAGATTCTCTTCCAAGAATCACCCCCTATGTCCTCCAGTCAGGCTTTACTTCCAGCTTCCCATCTCTGTACAATAATGCCATTGAGTTGCGAGTCCATCAGCAGACTCATCTCTTAGCTGGGTCAGGCCCTCATGATCCAATCACCTCTTAGTGCTTGCTCCACCAGACAGGGGCCAAGCCTTGACACATGACCCTTGTAGGAGCTTATTGCCTGTCCAAACCATCGCACTATTATTTTTTGAGGATGTCTGCGTCTGTATTTACCAGGAATACTAACCTATAGTTTCTGCTCCCTTTCAGCATCCTTGCTTGGCCTTAGAATCATGTTGCTTTTTAAATAGTGGACGCTTGGATTGTTTCTGGTCAGTAATGTAGACAATGCACTTATCATATGAGTGGGATTTACAGGATAACTTTCCAAACTGAAACGGCAGGGACAGTCAGATCAAAGCGTAGAAGCATGCTTCATTTGGTACATATTATTACTTTTTTCTTCCCTCAAGAGTTATGTCATATTTTCTTCCTAGTGGCAATGTATGAGATCCAGTACAGACATTACTATTTTCATTTTATGAATGAGGAAACCGAGGCATGGAAAATGCTGATGACACTCAGGCCGACACACTGGCATGTTCCATTCACTTGGTATATATGATTTATAGCTACTTATTTTATACATATCAATAGACCTAAACCTTCCACAGCTTTGTTACAAGCTCTCTGTGCTCAAAAACTTCCTAATGAACAGACACCGAGGCAAGGATTAAGTCAACCCCCGGTATGAGTGAGGGCAAAGAGAAACAGGAGAGGAAAAATGGAAAACCAAATGTAAAGTGGTGTGGGCATTAGAGCCATGACTGACCCCTGGGTAGGTGCTCCTGCTCAGCCACGAGGAAGTGCTTCCAGATAAGCTACAAGGAAACCCATGCCTGGAGGAAGGGAGAAAGAATTTATCTGTTGCCCTTCTTATGTTTTACGGGGAGATAACACTTATACATTTGAGTGATGTCTTTTGGTCCTCACAGTAGATCCTAGGAAGCCAGATCCTAAGTTCTTTAGTGTCTAGAAATGGTCATAGGCAAGCCAGACATGGTGGTGCATGCCTTTAATCTTAGCATTCCTAAAGCAGAGAGAGGGTCGATCTCTGTGAGTCCCAGGCCAGCTGGCTACCCAGTGGGACAGGGAAAGGAAAGGAAAAGTGTACAAAAAGCAGCTGAGACTTCCAGACAGGCCGGACTACCACAAAAGCCTGCAAGTCTTGTACCCTAAGGCAAGTTTAATAAAAGCATTCCCTTCTACCTCTTTAGCTTAGGTTTTTATGCCTAAAGGGAGCTCCATACATTCTATTTATTTTATTATGACAAGCCCATTCATTGTATAATAGGGTGTGTTTCATTCTGATCTTTTCATATATATCATGCACTTTGATCATACTCATCCTTCTGTGATGGTTAGGTATTTTTTGTTGTTGTTGTTGTTGTCAGTTTGATACATACTAGAATCTCCTGAGAGGTGGGAACCTCAACCGAAGAACTGCATCCATCACACTGACCTGTAGGCAAGTCTATGAAGCATTTTCTTGATTAATGATTGATGTGGAAAGGTCCAGCCGACTGCGGGTGGTAGCACCCCTGCGCAGGTGGTCCTAGGGTATATAAGAAAGCAGGTTGAGCAAGCCCTGGGGAGCCAGCCACCATGGTCTCTGCTTCAGTTCCTATTACTGGGTTCCTGTCTTGAGTTCTTGCTCTGAGTTCTCTTGACAATGAACTTGATGATGCATACAAGAGGAAAATTTCCAATATTTATGTTTCTGAGTCTGGCTTGTTTTGCTTAATACAATGACCTCCCTTTCAATGCATTTTCCTGAAAGTGAGATAGTGTTGTTTCTTTTTATGGCTGAATAACCCACCCCCCTCTCTGTGTGTGTGTGTGTTTATTCATCCATCTGGTATATGGCTATTGTGAATAGCACTGCTTTCACTGGTGTGCAGTTTTCTCTGCCTTGTGGTTAGATTGCTTTAGGTCTATACCCAGCAGTGGCACAGCTAGACCATGCGGTAGTCCTGTTTTCACTCTTGAGGAACCTCCACACATACTTCCACAGTGGCTGCATTTGTACCAGCAGTGTTGCAAGGGTTCTTGTCCCCCTGTCTCCTCACTGGCATTTGCTTTCTTGCTGATCATTATTCTTCCTGGGATGAGATGGAATTTCCATGCAGTTTGCATTTACACATCGCTAAGGGCTAAGGATGTTGGATATTTTTCATATGCAGTAAAAGTTTTAATAAAACATTCATTTGAACTGATAGCAAAGGCATTCTTACTGCAGTGAGACATTAATGCATGGGAGGAGGCCAGCCTCCAGACCCCGATTTCCTAGGTCTGCATACCAGCTCTGACACTGACTAGCTGTGTGATCTAGTTAAGGGACCTCACATTTTGGGGCTTGTTTTCCAATCTTATATGGAGCTACAATTTAAGCTAATACTTGCCACCTACCGAGAAGTATATGAGTACCATAATGATCATATCTAGCTTTTGAAGTGGTTACTGGTATGTCTAGCTTTTATTAGCAAAGCATTATATTAAGGGCTGTTTGAGCATCATCTCAGTCCCCCATTAACTCTCAGCATCATTGTCTTCCCTACTTGTCAAACAATGAAATCAAGACTCTGAGAATTCAAGACCCTTGAGCAAAGGCTTTTCCGAAGTCAAATGCAGTAGGGTAACTACTGAGCACTTGAGAGGTTGAGGTAGGAGGGTCATAAGTTCAAGGCTGCCTAGGGTACATAGTGAGACCCTGTTCCAAAACAAAACAAAAACAAATAAAACTAAAGCCTCAGGGGGAAAACACTGAGCAGTGTAGAGGGATGAGTATGATCAAAGTATATGATACATAACAAGAGCTAGAACTAGAATTTGATCATATTCACACTTGGATGTCACCTTCAGGGAACCAGTTTTAACATTTACTTAGTATTCCAAAGCACCCAGTTCAGTCTAGAATTCTTTGGATGCACAGTCTACCTGAACACTAAGTCATTTGACAGCACCATCAATACTTTTAATAAGTAACTTTAATACTTGGCGACCCTCTGTTTCGGAAATGTAAACTCTGGTCATCACAAAGACCATTTGCTTTTTTCACACACAATCCTGTGATAACTGCTTTTCCACCTGAAAGAAATGTCCTTTTCTTTAATCTGCCATTTTCTTCCTGTCTTACATTCTTCCTTAACCTTTTCCAGCTCTATAATTGATGATTTAATTCTTTTCTTGCCCTTCCTCTGCCATATTCTCTTCTCACACACCCTGCAGCAAAACTCTAAATTTGGACTGCTGTGTTTTCTCTGCCTGAGTAGTTAAACTTCGATAGAGAAAATTCACACAGTCATACAGACTATCACTATAAATTCATAATCCTCGATGGCCGCCATGGCTTCAGCATCAGCAGTCAATCCTGTGACTGATTTTCAGATTTCATGTTTCCATTTTTATTTTTCCTAATCAATATTCTGAGCCTTTGACACCTTCCTCAAACATTATTCCCCCAGCTTGAGTTCATCAAACACCTTTACTTTAAATTCATTAGGGGGTTTTTAGATACTGGTGGTTTAAAGATCTCTCACCAGCTAGAATTTTCTAGAACTCCATATCACTTCTAAGTGGTCTCTTCAACTTTTGTGACGTCAATACTACCCTGTACTTGTGGTAGACTGGATATAGAATGTCCCCCAAAGTGGCAGTAGCGCCTGTAAGAAGAGATGAGGTCCAGTGGCTGATTATTGGTCAGTGAAGCACTCTTCAAAGAGAATCTGGAACCCCAGTGCCTTCTCTTTCCTCTTTTGCATCCTGGCCCATGAGGCATGCTGCCTCAGCACAAGTCCTGTGATGGCAGTCAATTACGGGTTGTAACCTCCTGCCGGAGTAACTTCGCTATTGCTGTGACAAAACACCATGGCCCAGGCAACTTCAAGTGTTTAACTGGGCTTATGGTGTCGAAGGTTGAGAGCAGTGGTTCTCAACCTTCCTAATACGGTGACCCTTTCATACAGGTCCTCGTGTTGTGGTGACCCCCAACGATAAAATTGTTTCCTTGCTGCTTTATGACTGTAATTTTGATACCGTGATGCATTGTAATGTGAGTATCTGATAAGCAGGGTATCTGATATGCGACCCCTATGAAAGGGTCATTTGACCCCCAAAGGGGTCGCCACCCGCCAGTTGAGAACCACTGGCTTAGAGTCTGTGACAGCAGAGCAAAGGCATGGCAGCACCGACAGCTGAGAGCTCTCATCTTGATCCACAGACAGGAGGCAGAAAGAGGCACATTTTATATCATCAAAGCCCAGTGACATGCCTCTTCCAACAGGGGCACACCTCCTAATCCTTCCCAAACAGTTCCGCCAACTGGGAACCAAGTATTCAAACATATGAGCCTATGGGGGCCCTTCTCATTCAAACCATCCTGTGAACCAAATAAACTTTCCCATTTTAAAAGTTGATATTTATTTTTATAATAATGAAAAGCTGACTAACATGTACTCATCCCTTTCAAATTTACCTCCAGCTTGGCTTTATCTACCCAGGAGAAACTTGTGCTTGGGGGCTCCGCAGTGCTATGATTTGAATGTTAAATGTGTCACACAAGGTCTTGAACTTGACAGCACCGTTTTGGGGAGATTGGGGAATCCACTGGGACATGTGGCCTAGCTGGCAGAGGGGATCGAGGCTGTGTCTACAAGCCTGTTGCTCCTGATTTGGACTTCCTGGCTAGTTCTAAAGTGGCAGAGTAGTTCATCTTTGTGTTTATTGCTAATGACGAAGAGCCATAGACTGGGTCTTTTGGCTCATGGTTCTGCAGTGTGAGGTCTAAGGCAGCAGCAGTTCTTAACCTGTGGGTCACAACCCCTTTGGGGGTCAAATGACCCCCTTTCCCAGGGGTCACCTAAGACCATTGAAAACAGAGATTTATACTGCAATTTGTAACAGTAGCGAAATTACAGTTATGAAGTAGCCACGGAATCATTTTATGGTTCGGGGGTCACCACAACACGAGGAATTGTACTAATGGACTTGTCGCAGCCTTAGGAAGGTTGAGAACCGCCAGTTTAAAGGCTTCATCAGGTGGGGTCCTGAGGTGACACAAGGCATTGTGCAGTCAAAGACAGGAATGCATGTGCACCTTTCTTTCTGGTCTCCCTCCCTTCTTTCATAGTCACCAGGATAGGATCCGATCCTAACCACTCCCCAAAGACGCCACCTGTAAATACCAGCTATAATAATTATTCATTCTGATACCTCACAACATAGAACCTTGTGGGTACTCTCATACCACAGCAGGAAGCTTCCAAACTCCCTCAAACCTATTCTTGTATTGGCACTAGATGACTGCTCTAAATGCACTTGTACTCATCTCCCTCCCACTCCAAATCCTGCACTGGTCCCCCAGTGCCTAGAAGACCGTGTCCTTCATATAGTCCACACGGGCTTCTGGGGCCTGGCTGGGGCTGCTTTCTGCACCTCCTGCATCAGCTCATTCCCACCTACTTCCTTAAACTATAGCCACAAGAGCTTGAACTTCCTTTGAGCTATATGTATGTATGCATGTATGTATGTATTGCCTTTACTCCTGTAACACTGTGTTCCCTGCCCAGACCATCTTTGTACTCTTTATCACTTTTAACTGGCCAATTCCTTCTCTCCTTTAAGCCTAGGTTCAAGAGTCACTTCTTTTGGGAATCATGGTTTGGAAAGAGTCACACTCTCAAACTCTGGACAGAGTTGGCGACCCTGCCCTTATGTGCCACAGTTCATCGCATGGAAGATGTCCAGTGTACTTGTCTCTATCTGAGACGTGTGCTGTGGAATATTACTTTAACTATGTAAAGACCTATCACACTTGTTTATGCTGTATCTGTTTAATCACGTAAAGATGTGTTGCATTTGTTTCACCTTGCCTGATTGGTTTAATAAAAAGCTGAACAGCCAATAGCTAGGCAGGAGAGGCTGCCAGACAGAGAGAATAAGTAGGAGGAGAAAACCAGGCTTATGGAGAATGAGAGAAGAGGAGAATGAGGGAGAAAGAGAGGGACATGTCCAGGGCACGAAGCCAAGCAGCCGCCAGCCAGCAAGACTCGAGAGGCAGTTAAAGTAAGACAGACAGAAGGAAAGAAAAGTCAAAAAGCCCTGAGGCAAAAGGTAGATCAAGAGAAACAGGCTAATTTAAAAGAGCTAGCCAGAAATGAGCTTGAGAGCACCCAAAACTAATAAGTTGTTTTAGAATATTATTTTAAGGTGTGTTACTTTTGTTTATGTTGCATTTGTTTAATTCTGTGAAGCTGTGTTACTTTGTCTGTCTGAAACAACTGTCTGGTCTAATAAAGAGCTGAACGGCCAACAGCAAGGCAGGAGAAAGGATAGGCAGGGCTGGCAGGCAGAGAGGATAACTAGAAGGAGAAACCTGGGAGGAGGAGAAGAAAAGAGATGGAGGAGTGAGGAGAGATGTAGCCAGAGAAGGAGGAGGACTCCAAGGGCCAGCCACCCAGCTACGCAGCAAGCTACGGAGTAAGAGTAAGATTTACAGACGTATGAGAATGGGAAAAGCCCAGAGGTAGATGGGATAATTTAAGGACAGCTGGCTAGAAAATAAGTCAAGCAAAGGCCAGGCATTGGTAGGTAAGACTAAGTCTCTGTGTGTGATTTATTTGGGAGCTGGGTGGTGGTGGGGTCCCCCCAAAAGAGTAAAAACAAACAAAAACAATAAATCTCCATGTCATGATTTGGGAGCTGGCTGGTGGCCCCAAAGAAAAACACTGGCACAATTGTGAGTTCTCTGAAGCTTGAGGTATGTAGTATTTTTCTATGTACTCCTGTGTCTGCTGGTGGCATGGAGTAAGTTCTTAATGATTTTGACATATACAATGAACAAATGTTTCATTAATGAAAAACCATTTTGCGTCTGAGATGACTTGTTCAATTTATCAATGGGCAGTGGAGGAGGAATCTGACTTACAAGTTTCTCAGGTTTGATTCTGAGTAACATTAGGCATTGTGATATTTGAATAGCACTGTTAGATTTAGGGGTGGGAGGTGCTCAAAGTCAGCTGGGTCCCCAAGGAAGAAGCTGGAAGTGTTTGTAGTGGAGCTGGTGTCTAGGGGATGTAAAGAATTCTTTAGAACACCACTAGACTTCTACTCCATGTGCACAACATTTATTTAAATTAAATCTTATCTTTTCTATAGGAAGGTGTCTTTGCTGAATAAAATTTTTTTTCCTCCCTCCCTCCCTCCCTCCCTCTCCCTCTCCCTCCCTCTCTCCCTCTCTCTCTTTCTCTCTCTCTCTTTCTTTTTTTTTAAGTTTCTCGAGACAGGGTTTCTCTATATAGCTTTTGGAGCCTATCCTGGAACTCGCTCTGTAGCCCAGGCTGGCCTCAAACTTGCAGAGACCTGCCTGCTTCTGCCTCCCGAGTGCTGGGATTAAAGGTGTGCGCCACCACTGCCCGGCAAAAATATTTTTTTTCTATATCATGCCTGAATAACTAAAAAATACGGAACAAAGGAGGGTAAGGCAGATTTAAAGCTGTTTTTCTTTCTTACACTGATTTTCTTTCCAAGGCATTCAGAAAGACTGCACCCCAGCTAAAGCGAAAAGACAGGGTGTATTCTTTTGAAGCTCAGTACAGAGCAGCTGTGACCACCAAGTGTCATTATTATTAAAACTCTTTTTGAAGTTAAACTAATAGTAATGGCCACGGGGTTAAAAAAACGAATAATAATAATTATTATTATCATTAAAAGTTACAATCCCAGTATACCCAGTGAGTGGCAGGCACTTCTCACAGAATATCGTAATGACGCTTTTTACAACCAACTTCTAAATAGGAATTGTTTCTCCCCTTTTTCTCTTTGAACAACCAATATTCATTGAGCTCAAATAATTTGGCGGCAGGTCCAAGATGTGAGTTAGGAGTTTGCAGGGCCAAAAGGCAAGATGCTTGCACCAGGCGACACTGAGCCTTTCCCGATCTCTCAGAATTCCGTCACCTGCCCCAGTGAAGTCAGAGTGGGCGAGCTGGGGAATCAAAGGGAGCTACCTAAGGAACTAAATCTAAAGAGTTGTTTAAAGGCAAAGGGACGTGGTTGAATCACAATCGCAGGGTAAGAGCAAAACTAGGTGGTTCCTCCAAAGGTAGGCGGGCGGGGCGGGGCGGGGCCTGGGCGGGAACGGGGAACGTGCAGTGGGGTGCACCGGCTAGGAATGCCGCCTCTCCCGGGCGAGCGAAGGTGAGGGGAGAGTGAGTGCAGACCCGACGGGTGCCTCCGTGTCTCGCTTCGGCAGCTCGTCCTCACCGGGTCTGCAGCACCCGAGGCTTCCGCCGCACTTGCCCGCGGGGGTGTCGGTGCCGAGCGGGCGGACAGGTGGCGCGCAGGCGCCTGAGCGCGGAGCGTCCCCCCTCGGAGGAGTGGTACGGCCCTGCCCGCCGCTGATCTGGCAGGCTGCGCGCGCACCCCGCGGCGGGGCGCGGGCCGGGGAGTCCCGGCCTCTGCGGCCCGCCTCCGTCTCCGCCGGTGCCCTCCTCCCTCGGCTCTGGTGCCGGGCGTCCGCGCGCTCCGCGGGGGAGGAGCGCGGCCGCGGGGCGCGCCCCGGGACTCCGCCCCCCAGCTCCCCTCCCGGAGCCCGGGTGCCCGGCTCGCGCGGCTCGGTACGAGACGGGGACCTCGCGCCGCCCCAGCGCCCCCGCCCGCGTGCGAGGCGCCGCGCCCTCCGGCCGCCCTGCCCGGTGCATGGAGGGGCCCGTTCGGATCGCAGCCGCCGCCGCCGCCAGCGCGCGGGGGGATGACCTGGGGGTGGCTCTCGGAGCCGGCTGCCGCGCAGGAGGTCTGGGGGCTTAGCCAGCCCCGCGGAGAGGTGCGGGGGTCCCGCGGCAGGGTCCCCGAGGGTGGCCCCGGGGTCGCGGGCTCGGAGCCGCACGGCTCGGGAGCGGGAGGTCCTGGGGAAGCGGCGGCCAGCTTGCCCTCAAGATGCAAAGGGTTTGAGGTGGAGGGGTAGCTGAGGGATGCCCGGCCACCGGCTCACCGCCGCGTCCTAGGACGCTTGGAGCCACCTCGCAGGAGGAGGCGGGGTGAGGTGTCAGTGACACGCTGAGGTCTTCTTCGGAGATCTGCCAGGGCAGGTGGGGTGCAGCGTAGCAGAGGGCGCCGGCGCTTTTCCCAGGGGAGCCGTCTCTGTCTCCCCTCTCCATCCCCGCAGAGTGCCGGGGAGAGACAGTGATTTATGTGTAGGGAGAAGCAAGAGAAATTTCCTGCACAATGTATCTTTCTCTGCCTTCACAGACTCAGTGACTTCCCAGCCCCAGGGAGTGTATTTTTTCCTTCTCTTCTGTAAAGCTTTCTGTGGCTCGCATTATCATTTACTAAATACTTTAAATACATCGCTATTTATTTCAGCCTGCAGCTTCAGACCTTTGTTGCTTTCTCTCCACTTTTAGGAATTTCAGTAATAAATCACCGAGGGGGGATAGATAGACTCCCTTGCCCTTCGCTTCATTGTTCTCCCTAACCCCACCAAATCAGGTGGAAGGCCCTCGAGAAAGGAACTCGCCACAGAATGCCTGCCTTTCCTCACGGGGACCACAGAGGGTGGCAGGTGTTTTAAGGGCAGACTGCTCCCCAGTTGGGCTGTCGAATTTAGGGAACCTCATTAACAGAAAGCTAGCCTTTGTGTCCTTAATCAGACACCTTGGGAAACAGGAGGTTGGACTAAAAGGTAACGTGAGATTTGGTCTCAGGCCAATGCTAGGAATGATGAAGAGGCTAAGTGACTTAATTCAGAGTCCATGCCTCACTGACACCATACCCCTTGGATTCCCACTGAACGTTTGGCATAGCTCAAGGACTGTCTGCCAGGAGGAGGTGGGTAGTGGGCTGAAGAAGAGGTGCCTTATTTTTAATGTAATTCTAGACATTCTGTTACATTTTTATAACTCCTCCTTTCCAGTTTACTTATAGATGAAAATGTGGGATATGGATAGTTTAACTTTTAGGATAAGACGAGAGAAAAATATTCAGACATTTTTCTGGGAATTTTAAATTAGTGTTGAACTGGAAAGAATTCTTAGAAACTCAGAGGCACTGAATACTGTAGCCTCTGTTATGCACATGTTGAAATAAATTGCTACATGCTTTAAGTTATATGAGAAGGATGGAGAAAACCTGTTTCATTTTGTAAAGACGTGCCTTGGGTGTATGTTTGGCAGTGTGTAAAGGAGAAACGTTTATATTTCCATAAAACACACAAATGTATATTGTTTAACTTTCTTGCAAAAACTCGGGTACAGTATTTGGGAAGTCTTTCTTTGAACAGTTTAATCACCTAACAAAATCAGTCACTGGAGGTGCTGTGCTATTGTTTGTGTGTGTAGTAACTCACTTGGGATGCTTTGATTGACTGCTGTGGTTCTCATCAGCCTCTGCCGTGCAAAGTACTTAAACAGCACCGACTTTCAAGCAGAAGTATGAAGAATTTGAGGACCTGATGTACACTAGTCCAACTTGTGTAGGCTGCTTCCTGCATCTCCCTTACTTCTGGCAGGGTTTGCAGGTGGCTTGACGTTTTGTGGAAGGCGTTAACTTCACTTTAAGATAGGACCCTCCCCCGTCATCAAGGCATATATAGAGGAGTGCCCAGGGATAGGAACTTGTGTCATAGGGTGGTGCTCCACAAAGTCAGGTAAAATTTAATAACTGTTTCTTACGATTTCCTCTTATTTTTCCTCTGTGTGCATACTCTCAAGGTTCGCTAGGCAGTTTCTTTTTTCTCTCTCTTCTTTCTTTCTTTCCTTCTTTCTTCCTTCTTTCCTTCCTTCCTTTCTTTAATGACAGTAGGATTTTTCTTCTCTGGAGATGTTTCTTTTGTGAACATATAGACAAAAATTTGATGAATGTTTCTAAGTAAAATACTAGGGAAGTGATTTCAGGAATTAACCATTATCTTTGTGAAATCAAGGAAGGAATAAAGATTATAAAAGATAAATGAATTGGAAATTTGTTGTTTTAATCTGTGTTATTAGTTAACATCATGTGATCAGCATCTCTACTGTGTAGAATTGTAGCTAGGGCAGTACATTAGACGTGTAGATGAATTGTCTACAGGTAGGCTTTCTTTAGCTTAATGATCTTAATACAAACGAATTAAAACAGGAATCCTGAGTCTGGTTGCTAACTGTACTGCCGTGAAGGAGTTTCTTCTTCTTTTTCTTCTTCTTCTTCTTTTTTTTAACATTGTGCTGTTTTATTTGTTTATTTTTTGACTGGTGCTTTTTTTCCCCCAAGAGATTTTTACTCACCTAGATTGAATTAGAAAATGTTACGTTGTTTTTTATTTACACTTTTACATTGTGTCCAAACACTCCAGGTGATAAATTTGTATTGTGTAGGTGGCATGCACCGGCTATGTGCAGGAAGGGAGGGGTGTATTTGTTTATTGTTAAAATTAAGGGGTAGTATACAATAATATACTTGTCACTTTTAAAATACTGGGTTACATTGAAATGAAAAGCTGTGGTGTTTTTTTTTTTTCTCTCCTTAAAAAAAAAAAAACCCTTCAACTTTTCTCTCATTGTTTGTGCACTTTCCCTCCATTGTCAGGCTTAAAACATACAGTATCATTGTCATCTGGCCCCTGAATAATGGTCCTGAGGTGATATTATTAATGTGGCTTTTTAAAATCAAACTAATTATACTTGCCTAAAAGAGCCACATGTGTGTGATTCTAGATGCCTGGTGCCTTTTGAGAGCCCTGGAGACAAGCTAGTGAATAGAGCTGAAAATTCATTCTGTATTTGATTAAATGGAACAGACTCGCTGCTCCTTACCCCAGCAGGGGCTGTGAGATCTCTTGATCCCCGAAGCGGCTCCTAGACCCTGGGAATTCCATTAGCGAGCACCTGAGGAATTTCTGCCCTGCAGTGCCTTTTTTGTATGTGTGTATGTGTATGTGTGGAGAGGGAGTAGAGCTGAGTAGAGATGGGGAGGGGGAGTGGAGGGGGCGGAGAGCAGGCTGCATTAGAAGGCTCCATATGTTAGTAGATCTAAAATCAAGGCATGACTTAACAGCTTATCTTGTAAGAGAAAAGCCCAACCCAAAGGCGGGCTGCTGGTGGGGACTTAATATAGGCAGGGCTGTGGTGATGTGCTTTTAGCACTGAAGCGAACCCTAGTGTAAGTACAGAGAGCTGCGCTGCTCTCCCTCTGAACACAAGCATATACACGTTTGCAGCCTTGGTAAGTTTTCTTTGAATGATCTTTGGATAAATATGTGAAATTGTATTACAGTGTGCTCTTGCCTGTAAGGGCTGGTATGTTGTGTAATGACTTAAAATTTGAGAGCAGAGTCGGGCTTTTATGGCATGTCGATTGCCTGTGCAAAAATGAAATGCTTGCTTGCATAGGCATATTTTAGTTTATATCTTTGTTTCTATCTGATCTTGTTATGTTTCTTCTTATTATAGAATTTAAATTCATTCTGTCTCTCTTTTCTGTTAGCATTTTAAGGAATTCTTTTGGCTCTCTAGTATTTTGAGCCATTGCTCTGCAGACTTGCCAGCAGCCCCAAGTAAATGAAAATGTAATTTGCAAAAACATTCTGTACAATTTCTGGAGCAGATTTGTGGAGAAGCATTGGTGTGTGTCTTCTTCTGCTCCTTCTTCCTCTGCCCTCCGTATAGTTTGGAAACCTATTTTTTTTTTTTTCAGAGGACTAGCCCCGTTCAGTTCTTGTGTACTTTTCACAGAGGACGGGTTGGGGTTTGTGGGTGGTATTGCTAATTGATTTTCATCTTCCGAGAATGTGAATCACAATGTGAGCAGTTTTCAGCTCGAGTAGAATGCAACGGGATGTTTGATGGCTGCTGTAATATATTTTAATGTTAGCTAAAATCATGTAGCTAGTGCAGTTCTTTCTTTCCCATTCCCATGAAGTACTGTGCCAGGTTCTCACAATACATGTTTAGAATATAAAGAACCCCCTTTGAGAATATGTTTACTTATTTTCCTCCTTCACCCAGGGCATGTCTTCTAAGAAGTAGATTAAACTCTGAAGCCAGCTTCTGTCTGAATTAACAGTTTAGTTTCTGTGTAATATCTTTTGATGGCCAGAGATAATTAAAAACAAACAAGCAAAAAACCTTTCTATAACATTTTGTTCTGCTGTATTTGAGTTGGAATATGAGTAGGAACTTCAATTCTTGGATGCCAAGGATGTGTCTTTTAATAGAGAAAAAAAAAGTATATGCTGCTTACATTATTGAACTTGCCTTGCATATTCTGCTCATTCCTTGCTTGAAGCTGTGTGTTGACTTTTATTTTTATGTTACTGTAATAGAAATTGAATTAAGAGGTTGACATAGAATTTGCTTTTCAGCTGCTCTTACTGTTTATGTGAGTTTGAACAATGATCTTGACCTAGCCTTGGATCCTTTATCTGTAAAATGGGGATTAAATGGATAGGATATCTCCCCACTGTGGGATTAAATGAGTTAATGAAAGTAAAACATTTGGCAGATAGTAAAACTTCTATAAATGTTAGCTGCTGTTATTTTTATTGATTCCTCCTGTGCCTGTTAGTGTGTTACTTTGGCTTAAAAGCGATTCCTTTCAAGTTCTAAATAAGGAGGAAGTCTTGGAAGTTTGTAACAATGTGTCCCATGTAATTGCTACAACTTGATCTGTTAAAATTTTCTTAAATTTCCAGTTGAAACTTAGAAAGCATTTGGAAAAGTTATGTGGAGCCTTTTCCAATGTAGTTAAAGGTATGCACAAGGGTCCACCCCTGTTTGCAGTGAGCAGCAAATGAACGGTTAGGTAAGCACTCACTTGTGCAATCATTAGCTAGTCCAGTTGCGTTTCCTTTGCCTGGGAAGGCTCCTTGGTGCTCTTCCTCAGCCTTCCTCTCTTCCTGCAGGCAGCAACTGTGCCGATCAGTCTTGCCATGGGATACTTGCCCCTGTTCTTGAACTTGGAGAAATAGTCATACAATGGCGGTATTCCTGCACAACTCCTTAGGCCCGTGCAGTTTGTCCATGCTATTGTGTGCAGTGCTTAGTCATACTTTTAAAGTTGCTACAGAGTCTTTTGTGTGTTTTGAAATTTATTTTATTGCCTCTTGGGGTATTTGGTCATTGGCAGAGAAAAGAAAAAATAACATTTCTTCATGAATTTTTTAGAAAACCAGATCCCAGTGGCTATTTTAGAAAAAATAACCATGATGTCATTTTTTTAAATGTAAAACTGAATTGGAGGTAATTCTTTTACCTTCTTTCCAATTCCTTATGAATCCTCTGATAATACATTTATTTTCTGTTTGTTTTTTAGGAGGTAAAGGAAAGGGCTTCAAGATAGAGAAAGGAGGATGTGAAATAGTGTATTATCTTCATGTTCAGGACTAAGCACCTGATCAATACTTAGAATTTGGCAGAAATAACCACCAGCTCATCTATAGTGTCCTGTTTTTTGAGTTGAAAATGTAATTGCAGAATGCTTATATATACATACACATGTGTTTTTGTGGAGATAATTTTTTTTTTATTTTAAAAAAGCCTATCAAAAATTGAGGAGCATAGAGCTAAGATGTTATGGTCTGGGAAGACTTTGAAGAACAAGGCCACACACTTCTGTTGTGGAGAGTTTTAGCCACTGTCTGAACAATCGCCGTACATTGAGAAGCTCTGTTTGTGCTTTTTGAAATTCCTTAATATGGGGAATGAAATTTATCTCACAAGCAGTAAAACAAAAAACAAAGTGATAGCGATGGATATGAAGTTTTTCTTTTTCAAATTTTGTAGAAACTATAGTTGAGATGAATAGCTTGTACTGTGTTATTAGAAATGTTGACTGAAGGTTTTCTGGATGTTTTGCTTGGACATTAGCCATTGTTTTTTCCTCAGG
Source organism: Peromyscus leucopus (assembly GCF_004664715.2). NCBI lineage: Eukaryota > Metazoa > Chordata > Mammalia > Rodentia > Cricetidae > Peromyscus > Peromyscus leucopus. The sequence continues at coordinate 37,276,988 of NC_051069.1, read as the reverse complement.
AGACATTGTATTTTTCAGCATTTGTGAGTTTATTAAATCTTTCTATTCATAGCTTCTTGACACAGGTCATTTTTCACAGACAGTCATGGGTAGGAAAGGGTTCCCCCTGACTCCCAAGGAGCCTGTTATGGCCAATATGTCATTAGATGTGGGGACAGCTGCAGTGGCCATTTGTGACTCATTTTTTAAAAATTATGTTTTAGATTAATTTTTGGGGGTATGAGTGTTCTGCTTGCATATGTGTGTGTGCTCTTAGAAGAGGTGATCAGATCTTTGAAGTGGCCATCACCAGTGGTCGTGAACCACCATGTGGGTGCTGGGACAGACCCCGGTCCTCTGCAAGAGCAAGTGTTCTTACTCCTGAGCGGTCTCTCCAGCCTGCATCTTTTTTTTTTTTTCTGTAGGGGCACTTATAGTTGTAGATTGTATTCCAAATGAAAGACCTGTCCCATAAATGGATCCACCTCATGCAAGGTCATGCTGTTTGGAAGGCTGTGAGTCCTTCTGGACTATTCTAATGGTGTTTGCCAAGGATGATGTGTAAAGAATTTCATATGTGGGTGAGAGACTGGACCGTTGACCTCTGAGGGCCTTTGTGGAAACGCCAAGGTTCCATGAAATAGATTTTCATGCTGTAGCTTGGCCACATACCCATCATAGCATAATTCTAAAGGAAGAAAATATGTCCTATTTCCAAATAAATACATTTTCCCAAACTAACACTGTCTTAACATTGGAGACCTCTACCTGAACTGCTCTTTGCATTTTAAGTATGATTCCTAATTTATTAGTAACCATTATGTCAGTTAATTTTCTTTCTTTTTGCAGTTTTTATTGTAGGGAGAATAGGGACCTGTAAGTGGGCCTAGGCTACATAGTGAAACCCTGTCTTTAAAAACCAAACCAAACCAAAATGGAGATACAGTGGGTTTTCTAACAGTTGGATTTATCAGTATCAGAAGTGATTACTTGGTAAGGATAGTGTTTCTGTCAGTCTAGTTAATATTCATTCTCCTACAAATTAAATGTAAAGAGTATCAAATATTCATATTGTCTTCCCATCATCCAAACTTTTCTAAACTTCAATTTCAAGAGAGAGAAAAAAAGGCCAACACCAGTGACTTAACAACAAAACTAATTGGGATTGGTCTGGGGTCCATTTTTAGCTGTGTGCTTAACTCCTCTCTACAAAATGGCATTTTATATTAATAATTGGTGTTTAGAATAGTTGGCAGCACTGTGTGATCTTGAATCATCAAAGTAATATTTTTTCTCTCTTATAAAACAGGAAAGTATATTTAGCTTTTAACCATGTTTAAATTTAAATTATTATTATCATTAGTGTGTGTATGTGTGTGTGTGTGTGTGTGTGTGTGTGTGTGATGATGTATGCAGCTGTGGATTCTGGGGCGGAACTTTGGTCAGGAGGCTTCCGTTGCCAGCCCTTTGACCTGCTGAGCCATCTCCAGCCCGAGTTCCTACTGTCCAGTATCTATGTTTGCACACAGCTGCCCAGCCCCCTCTCCTGGAAGCAGGTCCTGCTCATTGTCTTTTCTCTATGGCTGTTGCCTTATCTCTCCAGCTTCCATTTCAAAATTCAAGACAGGGGGAGTGGGGGATAAAAAAGTGAGGGGACTCTCCTAAAAATTAAACCCCAAAAGAAATAAACTCCGTGACCCTTTCCTAAACAGCTACTAGGTCATTCCCATGTTCCTGTCTTCCAAACATCATCATTTGCCTCAGTAATGATGATGTTCCTCAAACCTAAGTCTGATCATGTGCCTGCTCCCCATAAAAATCCTCAAGTCTCTGGCATTTTTATAAGTTTTCCTTTGTTTTAATTATGAGTGAGTCTATGCATGTGAGTGCAAGTGAACAGAAGAAAACCTCAGATCTCCTGCAGCTGCAGTTACAGGTAATTGTGAGCTGCCTGACAAGTGCTGGGAACCCAACAGGTCCCGTGAGTTTTCTTAACTGCTGATCCAGTTTTCCAGCCCCTGAAAATTTTGTTTGTTGTACTAGGGATTGAACCTAGGGCCCCATATGCACTAAGCCAATGTTCTACCACTGAGCTAGGGTCCCCAGTGCCTGGATCTTTCCGGGGAGTGCACAAGATCAGTTGCCTACCCAGTGCTTATGCCACCCCCAGATTTGCATTCTGTGAATGCACCATGCTTCAATTTCTCGCTCTCCCCATCTCCCCCCGCCCCCACTCCCTTTTATGAGCTAGGGTCTCTTGTGGCCTAGGGTGGATTCAAACTCATAAACTTCTGATTTTCCTGCCTCTACCTCCCAGGTGGTAGAATTCCAGGTATGTGCTACTATGCCTGGGTTATGGGGTTCTAAGGATAGAACAGGGCTATATGTGTACTAGGTAAGCACTCTTCCAACTGAGCTACATTCCCAGCTTGGTGTTTCTCTCTTTCATGCTGGGAACATGACTCTCTTAACACTTAGGTCATAATTGAATCTACCTTTGTCAGACTTGTACTATTAAGGACAATGTAGGTTCCCCCCACCATCTCCCATTCTTACCCTACTGATTATCTAATACTAAAATGCCTTGAAAACCCTGATGTACATTTGAATGCTTGGGAGAATGTCAAAGTGTAAATTTTAGTTTGGTAGAATGGCTGGAAGTCAAAAATTTCCCTTTCTAATAAGCTTACTTACACATGTTGTTTGTTATGGTTGGGATCTAAAGTGTGCCCTCCACCCTAAATTCATGTGTTGAAGGTTTGATTGGATCACGAGGAAGCTAACTTTATCAATGGGTTAATTCATTAATGGGTTCCTACCGATTGGGCTATGAGGAGGCAGGACCTAGTTGGAGGAAAGTGGGTTGCTGGGACATGCCTTTGAAGAACGGAATTCTTGGGATCTACTTTTCTCTCTCCCTGCTTCCTGGCTGCTAGGAGGTCAGCAGCCTCCTGTGCCATGGGTGTCCACTGTCATGATGTCCTGCCTCACCTCAGGCCTTCGGAGGCTGGGCTGGCCACCATGGTCTGAAGTCAGTGTGCCAAAGTGAATCTTTCTCCCTTGTTTTCTCAAGTGTTTTGTCTTAGTGGTGAGGAACACAAGGTAGATCGCAAGGAGTAGCGGGGTACTAGGCTCTTCCCTCTAGATCTTTGAGTGATCTCAACCCAGTTTTTCTTATAAGAATCAAGTGAAATCCGATTTTCAGTGTCAAGCTCAGGGAAAAATCACATAGCTCCTAATCATGAAGATGGAAGAGAGTTTCAGAAAAACAACAAAATATAGCTAAATGTTAGGAACTGTGGAATATCAACTCTTGGTACTCTGATGCATGTCAGGTATTTTGAATAGTTTAGCAATTTTATGTATTTAAAATCCGTTTTTGTTCTGTGTAACATCATTAGTGCCTAGGGAGCTGAGGTCATGTTTTGCTTGTTTGTGTGTTAACTGGTTATTATTACAGGGGTTCCCTTGAGTGTGTAAATACCAGGAAATACATCCTGGCTTCTGTCTCTTTGCCAGGGAAATTTCTGACAGTTACTGGGCTTTCGTGGCATCAGAATAACTGTAATTAGTAGTCTCTGTTTTATAATAATTCTGTATCTGTTCAGTGAGTAATTGTACACATTGCCTGGCTGGAGGTAAAATTGGCAAGGGAAATGAATGTTTAATGGATAAAATACTACCTTATCAGGCCATGAGATTACTGTAGTGACATCAGAACTTGGCAGCCCTTTTTAGTCCAGTAAAAAGAAGAAAAGGCATCATGATCTGGGAAGGAGACATTCCCCTGCCCATTTCTTTTGGCTGCCTTTCCTGCTTTTGGCCTCGGGGAGTATGTATAACAAATAACAACATGATGAGTCACACACGTAAGAAAGAACAAGGGGGTGAACAGTCTTAGCTTGATCAGAAGTACTTATCACTCACCTCTGTGTCCGTTGTACCCAGTTCCTGTCACATTGGAGGGCCAGAGGGTAGCCACAAGAAACCCTCTCTCACACAAGGGCTTCCTCCTCATGGTTTAACATTCTGGAGCTGGGGGCTTGGGAAGTGTGAGACGATGATGAGCCGGTGAAGGCTGAGGGCGGGGACAGAAATGGTTTTCAGTGGTTGGTCTTCTAGCGCCTCACCTTTAGCTTCAGTCAACCTCGGGACTAGGAAATTCCAAAAAGAAAATGCTAAGTACTTAACAGCTTTAAAAATTAGGGTGGAACCACACTAGAGGCTTTACTACTGTGCTGTGCCCATGACTTACCTCATAGGTACATCCTTCTGCAGGATTGCCATTTTATTATTTTTAGTATCAAAATGTTCATTTGGTGTGTCTGTGTTCAGGTATGCATGAGCCATGTCTGTGGCATGCATGGAGGCAGAGGGCAACTCAGGAGTCTATTGTCTTCTACCTTGTGGGATCTAGGATTGAACTCAGGTCTTCAGTCCTGTGTACAAACCCCTCCACTGGATGAACTGTTGGTGTTATTTTCCAGACCGGGTCTTGCTGTGTACCAGGTTAGCCTGTGACTTGCAGCGGCTCGCCATCTTCTCCCTGGGGTGGGACTCCTGGGGGCTCTAGGACTCCATTTTAGAGTAGTTGTTGAGCCTTCCTTTAAGCCTTGGAGGCCCATGCAGAAGGAAATGCGCGCTGCTCTGTACTGAGAAGCACACACATTTGTGCCGAGATGGCGCAGATAGGTTAAGTGTCTTCCTCACTCAGTTGTACACATGTACATCCCCTTAATGTTTTCAAGCTATATTCTGATTGGATTGGCTCTAGTTTCTAAATTGGTGTAGCCTTATTTATATTTATTGAAAAATAGGACTTTAAAAAGATAACGCAAGTCCTTTTTGAGGTTATAACAAAAATGAACAGATCCTTTTCTCCCTGGGTCTGATTCCAAGCTCTAGTTACCATATTTTAAATTATTTTGTAATTTAGTTGGATTTCTTCCTTAAAATAAATTTTATTAGTCTTGCTTTGAATGTCATTATCTTGAGGACTTTCATATAAATTTCATCATGTGTTTGAGCTAAGTTCCTTTTCCTTCCTCTCCTGGCTAGCTGAAGTTCATTTCATGTCATTTGAAGACTGGTTGTTACCCCTGGTCTCCTATGAAGCTGGCAAACACAGTTGTCATGATTGGTTATTCCTTTGGTGTTTGAGGATGTATTTTAAAAAGAGCTATTGTCATAGTGGTTAGGTCTTAGAATAATTTCCCATTTGTTGCTATGACAGCAGCCGCAGTGGGGTTTTCAATAATACAATGCAGCTTGTGGAGGTTTGCTATCTGGCCTTTGTGGCATCACATAAATTTTAGCTCAGGGATTTGACTATGTGCATATTACCAACGTTAACAGGAATCTTCCAGTTAACTCCCAAAGTAGGTTTCCTAAATGTGAACTTTGGGGAAGTCCAGACAAATGTGCTCTCCCTCATTCTTGGAAATGATCATAAATATTATTTCAAGGGCCCTCTCAGTGTGGTACTTCTTAGTTTGAGATTTTCTTCCCAATATATAGTAGATTACTAGAGAAAAGATAAGGAGGTGGCCAGCCCCATAAGCAAAGACTATAACATTTGTCTAGGTTCTTTTTTTCTTAGCTAGCTGTACACACACACACACACACACACACACACACACACACACACACACACACACACACAGAGAGAGAGAGAGAGAGAGAGAGAGAGCGAGAGCGAGAGCGAGCGCATATTTTACTAGTTGGAATTAGAGATGTTAGCAGGCATGGAATCAAACCAGGAGGTCCCACATATAAAATTCTACAGTTCTTCACCAACCGAGAGTGAGAAACTGTTTTGAGCTGTTCATTTGTACAAACGCAGTTCTTTTTTCTCTTCATGTTGAAATGTGAGTTTTCAGGGTGAGGCTGGGGAGGGGGGTGCTTTAACATTTAGTAGGCAAACAAGGTCCCCATTTGCTTGTAAAGGTTCTTTCTCATTCACTGAGAAAGACTAGCGTCTTTTGTGTGTTAATTCACCTAGAGTGAATGCTGCCTGTGCTCTTGGGGACTCCAGCAATAAATAATATGTGACAAAGAGTGAAGTATTGCTTTTGCAGAGCGAGGCTCTTGTCTGTTGGGGTGCCCTGCAGACTTAGGAGAATGGTGCCTCTAGGAGATTGGGAAAGAGAAGGCCTGACCTAGTCTGGGCATTGCATGCACACAGACAGACAGGCTGAGGAGGAGCTACAGACACCCTGTCCTCAGCTTCCCGCTGAGCAAGTACAAACTCTAGTTTTCTAGTTCTTTTTGTTCCTTATATAGAATACATTTCTCCTGCCCCTTGTTTCTGATACTGATCATTTCTTAAATAACCTCTGCAGAGCCCCTTCTACTATACACAGTATCTCACAGCTGTCCTTTTCTTTTTCATTCTCTACTTCTAAGAAATGCTTGAGATGATAAAGTTTTTGGGAGCAAGGAGTCCTGAAGGCCCTCTGTGAGCACTGGTATCAGATGCAAAGGTTTTGATCTAGTTCAAAGTCAGGTGGCCTTTCAAAATCTCCCTGTTGAGTGCTGGAAAAGTGTTATTTGAAATTTTTAGCTTTCTTTTCAGACTTAATTTAGGTTGCAAGTGCAAATTTGTATGTGCTTAGTAATAGATAAAAATTGCTAAATTCTATGCTTCTCTTTTGTCTTTGATAGTTCTAAACCACAATTTCTACACTCTAGAGTTGACTGACCTAATGGAAAACACTGAAATGAGTTTTGCTAAGCTAAAATTGACTCCCTGGTGTCTTATATTTCATTTCCTTGCCTAGTTTTTGGATCCTGGCTTTCTAACTTTTTCTTTGGAACAGAGAAAATACTTGGACGCTTAGACACTCTTTTACACTGTTATCTTGGCTGAATGTGCAACTTGAAAGGCTTTTCCAGTTAGAGTAAAAGCAAAAGCAAAGCGGACATTTTAGAAGTAAAGTTCATTTTTTTTTCCTTTATGTTTTTGGTTATGGAACAAACGCAATCTCTAAATTCCTATGTTCTGTCTCTGATCTTACTGGTTATTCTCTGGTACTCCTTGTATCTGAAATGTGACTGGTGATATTGAGACCAAATTTTGCTTTTCATTTCTTGGTTATGTGAGGGGTTTCAAGCTTCGTAGATTTTAAGTAATTCAGTATTACTTTGGCCAGTTGTTAACAATTTCCGTTTTGTTTTTTATCACGGCAATGCTGGCTAAGACAAAAGTCAGTGTTGAAGCATCTCACCATGTCTAATTTGTGTTATTTTGGGGTAGATCATCAAAATACTCATTAACTGCTTAGTGACATGGTTTCGAATGGTTGGTGGCCAAATTGAGAAGAAGGGAAAAGCAGATATCCTTAGGGCTAGAAATTGCCCTTCTCCTCTATTGGAAAAGGCTGGGCTGTATCACAGCCCAGTGCGACTCCCAGAGCGAGGTGTGAGGTTGTTTATTTTCACTCCGGAGATGTATATACTGCAGAAGGAAAACTCTGGCCTGGCTTAACCTAAGCAAGTCATTACTTATCTACGATCTGGCAGGCAATTTGATTAAGGCTGACAGAGCTCATATAATATCAGAACCAGACCCTCCTGATGATTGATGATGCTGGGCTGTGAGGATTTTATGGTTTTTTGTTTTATTATTTTTTTTAACTTGAAAATAAAAAAAAAAAAAACTGAACAAGAACTAATACTAATTCTGATTTGTATTTGCCAAGAATAAATTGTCTGATATAATTTTATCTATAGTAACTTGTATTAATCTGGTTGCTATTTCTTAGGTGGCAGTTAAACGTTTTTTTAGAATAGTGTCTTAGTTTTTGTCTGCAGGTTAGTGACTTGACACTGTTTCTGGTGCCTTGTGCATGGTAGGGCAGGCTTGTATTCTGCACTCCATGTAGCTTCAGTCTTTTACTTGAGGTCCTGCTCCTAGCATAACATCTTTAACATGGATTGCTTTGTTATTATATATTCCTTAGTGTAATGGGATTAACCTAAAAAAGAAAAAAAAAATTCCCTTCATTTTCTAATAAAATTAAATCAATTTGGGAGTGTTTAGTTTTAAGGCATTTTCAACTCTTTGCTTTCCAATTACAAGAAACCAACTTGACCTTTGTAATAGCATGCCTGGGCCATGGAGTGTAGCTGCTGGATTCTGTGCTGGCCTCTGGGTTCCATGTCTCATTCCCATTGACACTGTGTGACAGGAATGTGCCGAATGTTCTACCTGCCTTCCTCTGCCTAGAGAGTTGGGTCCAGCTAAGGAAGACCCTCCCTCCATCCCCCATCCCCACCACACACAGGAATCCAGGCTTTCAGGGAAGCATAGTAATTTTTGTAGTGGTGTTGAACTTGTACTCTGGAGAAAACATTGTACCACAATCCTACCAATGCACAGGCTTTAAGATCTCCCATTTGGGGCCTATAAAGGAGAGGATAAAGCT